>NC_072737.1:144173687-144473687 GCF_026930045.1 Uloborus diversus
CCTTAGCCTTGCTCTCTGTGAATGGCATTTCATCATTTGTGATGTAATGTGCAGAAGCGTAAACAATAAAAGCGAACCGCAAAAATAATTGTTAAAAAATGTTAAAATTAATAAAACATTTTAAAAAATGGTCAAGTCCTATGTTTTTTAACATGCTCTCCCAGAAAAATTACTTCTAAAATTTCGGAAACGACCCCATTCGAATTCAAAATGTCGAATTTCAAATTAATGCCTCGGGCTAGATGTATGCGTGTGTGTGTGTTTTTTTCCTTTTTTTTTTTTTTTTTTTTTCAAATTGAGTTGTATTTACCCCTCTTCTGTCACCCTATAATTACTAAATAACCAATTCATCTCGTTTTATGAATACGAGCATCATCCTCTTTGAAACAGGTTTTGATCACAGCATAACAGATGAAAAAAAAACCAACCGAAAATATTTTTCTGACAGGTTGTTGACGGAAGCGAATGACAATTTGCAGACATTTTCTCACGCGTTGATGAGGATGGCTTTTATTGGTCCAGTTTTTATGTGTGGGTTATTAGTAGCCTAATTGCGGAACATTACTTCTTTTCTTATGGGAGAATTTCGAACTATCTCGCTTGTCTTCGGTTCGTTTATGTGAATATAATTGCATTTCCAGCGCAGCGTCCCCCCCCTTTTTTTGCGAAAGTTCATAGCTATAATCTTCCTGATGCTGCTTTAATTGCGTAGAAATTTCTACGGATAATAAATCTATTTTTTTAGCTGTAGTTGAGAGTAATTGTACTAAATGGTAATGGGTTGCAAAATTTATTTTAA
This sequence comes from Uloborus diversus, assembly GCF_026930045.1. NCBI lineage: Eukaryota > Metazoa > Arthropoda > Arachnida > Araneae > Uloboridae > Uloborus > Uloborus diversus. The sequence continues at coordinate 144,174,487 of NC_072737.1, forward strand.
GATTTATGAACCCTCTAAGATCATAATAGCATTGAGGTATTTATTAACTAATTAAATTATAATAGGGGTTGATAAACTCAATAATTTACATCGATTATCTACTGAAGTTAGACTTTTCCTAGTGCAGCGTTTCTTGATTTCTTAGATCAGCGTTTCTTAAATTGTGTTACGCGGAACCCAGGGGTTCCATTGAGATCAATCAAGGTTTCCACGAAACTCTCATTCTTTGTTTTCTTTTCTTTTTAGAAATCTTGAAAAATCTATCAAAATAGTGAATTTTCAAAACTTAAACTTAAATTTTAAACTTTATAAAGTTTTGCTTCTGTCTGCAAAATTTTGTCTTCAAAGTTGTTTTTAAATTTTATTTTTGTTAATTTTTGGAGTTACGTTTTCACATCAAAAAATTTTGTTGGAAATAAGTTTCTCTTTGACTAAATAAAGCATTTCAAGAATGTTGCTCCAAATAATACTACTTACAAAAAAAAAAAAAAAAAAAAAAAAAAAAAAAAAAAAAAAAAAAAAAAAAAAAACTGGCTATTTAAAAGGGTTCTACTGATTAAAAAAAATAAGAAACGCTTTCTCAGATTAGTAGAGCCCTTTTTAACCTCCAGTTTTTTCCTGGAACCCTTAGTTTTTCTTCATTAGTAGTTTGAATGCAAAATTCTAAAAATGCAATAAACACGAAAATTATTTCGAGCAACATTTACTGCCTTCAAAAAGAAATTTCAAAAACTAACTCTAAACTTCTTTAAACAGCTCATTTAAAACAAAATTTTTAAATTTAAATTTTAATGAGACGAGTGGAAATTTTCTTTAATCATTATAGAGGTACTTAATATTTAATTTTACGGATGAAAGTTGAACTGCCATGCCAGATGTAACAAGTGTATTGTGACATTTTTTTCCCCTTGACCTATGAGTATTTTTCAAAATCGGAGGTCGTACATTGACAATAAATGAGTTTTTAATCCACAATGGGGTCGTTTCCGAAATTTTAAAAGTATTTTTTCCTGAAAGAGGATGCTTAAAAACATAGGATTTAACAACTTTTTAAATGATTTGGCAAAGTTTAATATTTTTAACAATTATTTTAATAGGTACGCAGATTCAATTTCATTTCTTTCGCTTCTGTCGTGACATCACAAGTGATGAAACGCCCATATGCCATTCACTGACGCCATCGGCGCAGAGCGCAATATTTAATTCGCTTTACTCACATATACTGGCAACGATATGGTTGATAACATGCGTAGTGCGCAATATTTAATTCGGCTTTTTGTTTATCATAAGCTGGAAACGCGGTAGATAGCAAGTTTAAGCATTCAGCGGGCCAGTGGAGTAGCGCCAAAGTGAATAAAGACCACGCCTTGTTTGAACTACCGGACAATTTAAAAAAATATTAAAAAATTAAACGTTTTGAAAAAAAAAAAAAAAGTTTTTCCTCACTCCATGTTTTTTTTTTTTTTTTTTTTGCTCACTCTATCAACTTCAGTGACTAAAGTTAGTACTTTTGACTGATGGAAACAACCGCTTTGATATTTTGTCCGCTGCTAATGCGGAAAATACTGTTCAAAAACTTCACTCAAACCTACTTCTTATTATTTTTTAAGTGACCAATTTAAAGTAAAAGAATGAATGCAAGTTTTTGTAGAATCCTTGAGGGATCTCCATGGAACTCTGGGGTTTTGTGGAACACATTTAAGAAACACTGCTTTAGTGAAAAATCATCTCATGACATCGGATTCACTATAGGAAGGTGTCTTGAGCTACGTATTCTGCATATTTTCCTTGCACACATTCTTATTTCTGTACCTTGAAGCAAGATTAACCAATGTCGAATTTTCGCCAAATTTAGCTTATGGTAGAAATCTGTTGAGAAGTAATAAACTTTTAGATGCTACGACCAATGTGTTGTAAAGCCATAGTATTGAATTGTATTAAAATCAAATCTACCTAAACCCTATAATTTCGTATTTTCAACCCTCAGTCTTTTTATTTAGAGCAAAAAAAAAAAAATGAATTTTGTCATCTTGAATTCAAATTATGTTTTTCTCAATCACGAGTGTGTGTGTGTGTATGTAGGCGTGTGTGTTTGTGTGTGGGGTGTATGTGTGTTTGTGTGTGGGGTGTATGTGTGTTTGCGTGTAGGGGGTATGTGTATGTATGTGTAGGCATGTGTTTGTGTCTGTGGTGCATGCATGAGTGTGTGGGTAGTTGTGTGTATGAGTGTTTGTGTGCGTGGGGGCAGGGTATGTGTATGTGTGTGTAGGCATATGTGCTTGTGTATGTGTGTGTTTGTTTGTGTATGTGTAGGTGTCTGTATGTATGCGTGTGTGTGTGTGTTTGGTGTTGTGTGTATGTGTGTGTGCGTGTGAGTATAGTTGTGTATGTATGTGTGTGTGTGTAAGATATGGACGCAACCTGGAGACGGTTTTCGCTAGAGGAGCAGCATAGTGAGGAGCCGGTAGACGGTGATGCTGCAGAGGTTGGCGGGGGGGGGGAATAAAATCATAGGACATCAAAACAGTCAAATGAGAACAATAAGCAATCGTGATTGATCAAAAAAAAAAAAATTACATTTGTACTTCAAGTGCAATTAAGATGATTAAAAACTGCGCACACATTCCAAATGTTAACACGAGACAATAATATTTTGACATGTTCAAGATTTCGCAGAGCTCGAGTGGGGAAGTTGGATAGGGGCAAAAAAAATTAAGTAACTTTACGACCACTTTTCTCAAAGCTGATACTTTTGTCATGTATTGTTCTTTCTTCAAAGTACACATTAATTCGATACGCTTCAAAAATGTTTAAATTTAGCCTAATTGAATGTGATTGGAGGGTAGAATGTGATAAATTAATCAAACAGTTTGTAGAGATCACAGCGAGAAGGATAGCTTAGAAATAAATAGAAAACTTTTACAAATGAAAATAAACATTAAATTTTAAAGAAAAATTAAGAGAAATTGAACTATGCAAAAAGAAATGTAACCCAAATAAAAATTTGGATAGAGACCACCTGCGTTCCTGTAGTGCCCTCCATGGAAAGACTTAGGTATCTAGATTAGGGTGTCCTAAAAAAATGAAAGTCATTTTTTTTAAACGCATACCCTCTTATTTTTTTCCTTTTACATCAAAACCGTTGTAAAAAAAAGTTTCATGCAATTTGAAGCACGGTAACCCGTGCCGACTTGCGCCTAAAGGCCTAAACGTGCAAATAGCACGTGTATTCATAAGCAAGCGAACGCTGGCGACGCGATACTTTGCGAAGCTCAAAACAGCTGTAAATGGTACACAGAAAACAAATGAAAACAGAAAAAACATATGTTGGGGAGGGGGGGGGGGGTCTTATCCGTGGCAATTTTCAAACCGTCAAACGTGTCAGTACGAATACATTCCGGTCAGCGAGGGCAATATAGTCGTTCCATAGGGAACGAAACATGGCACTGGAGTTGCGAAGTTCGAAAAAAGAGATATTTTTAATAGGAGTCGTAAAACACCAAATTACAGGTTTGAAACTTCCCTCTAACGGACAAGTTCTGTCTGTTTTGTTTTATAACATTCGAGAAGTAAATTTAACCATCATTGAAAGTGCAAACCTCGCTATTCCAAAATGCATCATCTTTTGGGAAAAGGCACGCATTCCCACCAAATCGTTGCCAAATTGTGTGAATAACCTTAAAAATCTGTATCAAATTTAGAGAGACTTACAAAAAAATACAAAACAAAAAACTGCAAGAAGTATTCAGGCAGAGCTGTCAAAGAAGAAAACAGGCGCATGAAATGCAATTCCGCTTCAACATCCTCGGAATTGTATGAACCTGTACAAGAAAATTCCTCTTCGAGCTCTAGTAAAAATATTAATTCAGAAGATTTCCCTGAAACATATAAAGCAGTACCTGGAACAAGTTTATCAGAACCTGGAACTAGTATATTAGAACCTGGAACAAGTATATCAGAACCTGGAACAAGTATTCCAGAACCTGGAACAAGAATTATCAGAACCTGGAACAAGTAAATATGTAATGAGGAACGATTTTATTACTCCGAAGTCAGTTGATGCATTGGACAGGTATCCAAGTATACGAGATTATGTGTTTATTCTTGAAGCTACTATTGACGCACTTGGGTGTAACATTGATGAATTTCCCATAGGTATCTTCAATTCAAAGAATTTGAATCGAGAAGCGGAAGGAGCACGAGGAAAGAATAAAATTGGTTTTCAGTACGAGGTACCACATGTAGTGAATTTACCTTGGGATACGAAAATATTGCCTGCTTTGAACGCTCAAAAATCAAATGAATATCAGTTATCTATGGTTATTTCATAAGGATGTGACAAACAACTCATTGCTGAGTCTAAACTGGATAATTTTACAAGAAAAGAACAAAAACAGGCTGTTTGAAAGGCAGTTTTATATTGGAATCTTGAAGACAAAGTTCAAAACTCTTTTGTTGTGATACTGCAGCTTCCAAAACAGGTCCTTTCAGTAGTTCTTGCGCTATTCTTGAGCAAATATTTGATAGAGAAATGCTTTCCTTTGCTTGCCGCCATCATATATATGAACTGATCTATCCCACTAAAATACAGTGCTATTTAGGAGCTGCGGAGTTGTTCCGAATTGTACATTAACTTGGAAAATTTATTTGACTTTTACCGTGCTGAACTCGCTAATATTACGGTCAGGGATGGCTATAAAGAGTTGATAGAACTGCCTATCATATTTTTAGGTGGAGATACAGAAAATGAATTTTAAATAAGACCACCGGGAGCCATGCTCCAAGCTCGATGGACGGCTCGAGCGATTTACTCCCTTCAACTATTACTATTTAGTTCACAACTAAAATTAGATACGAAGGAAAATGAAACATTGTTATGTCTCCTTTTTTTGTAGTAACAATATACGTGAAACCATGGCTTCAATGCATTTTGGCACTCAAAGCACCCAACAAAGATTTGTGCTTTTTGAAAAAGTGTACGAAAATGTGGACCCAATTATTTCAAAAGCTGCTCTACAAAAATTCATCCAGCTTTTATGGTATGGTCAATAATATTTCATTCTTTGATGTGATAAAGACTTTCTCAATGTTAAGAGCAGTAAGCGATTCAGCTGAAAAAGAGGTAAAAATGATGCATTACTTTCATGGTTTGCTTACAGCTGATGAGGAACAAAAACAATGCGTGTTACGTTGCGTTTAAGAGCACCAGAAGCTCTATCCTGACTGCAAAAAGCAAACATTGAAATAAAAATATGTACAGTAATGTTTCTTGTAGTCTAATATTGTTGTAAATATCTGCTTTAAATAAATTGATGTCACGTGTAGTAAAGAATTATACAGTTAGCAGTATTTTCACTGTAGTCGCTGTACAGGATTTCAGGTTCAACTTTGACCTCAAGTCGGCACGGGTTCCCGTTATTTTACTGCAATAAAACTTTTTTCTCATGTTTCTGAGGTGAAAAGGAAAAAATTTGGAGGGTATGCGTATTCGGTTTCACAAATTTTTTTTTTCGCCATTATATCTTGGGACACCCTAATCTAGATACAGTCGAGTCCCGACTTACGCGAGGGATGCGTTCCAAGATCCTTCGCGTAAGTTGAAATTTCGCGTTGTGGAAAAGGGTATGTGTAAAAACTTTTATAAACATACCCATACGATTAAAGACACTTGTAAACACCACCTCAAACTGTTAAAAACCGTTTCTTAACTATAAATTACTGTTTCTTAAATAAAAAATTGAATTTTTATTTATTGTATTTAACAAAAAAAAGCATTTTATTTAACATAAAGAACTGTTATGATCGATGCACAAAATCAATGATCAATGGGAAAGGAAGACGTAAAATGAACCACTAGGGTACGTACATTATGTAGTAAGAAAAACAAATGCACTATAGTTGTTGAAACTTTCTCTTTTTCCTTCTATCTTCACAAACTTTATATGCAACAGCGCTCTCAGGTGTCATTATATTTCATCAACTTTCCCATATAGAATGAAAAAAATAAATGGAAAATGAGGAGTAGTTATTTGTATAAGTGATGTTTAGACTAGTACGGTGTGGGAACTTCCGCCCTCAGCGATGCCAGAGGGATGAAGGTCCATTCACGAAAAAACCGCGATTCCCTTCGGAGAATTTTCATGTTGCGGCTGAAGAATTCGCGTTAGGAATAAAATTCTTTACCGGGGAAAAAATCGCGTTATAGCCATTTCACGTAAGTCGGATCGCGTTGTAGCGAGATTCGACTGTATTGGGAGGCAAGGAGCATTATGGGTAATATCATCTCCGATTATCATTTGAATTTTTTGATGCTTTTATCCTTTTGATGTTTTTGTTGTTCCCCTTTATTTACTTCATATGTTATTCTGATTGATGTACTACCCCAGCCATTGGAAATAAATAAATAAATATGGAAAAAGTTCAAAAAAAAAAAAAAAAGAAAGAAAGAAAACTGAAAAGCTTTATACAGTATAATGATATGCAAATCACAAAACCACTTTTTTTTTTTTTTTTGGCTCTGAACTGTTTGATTTTTAATTGACTCAACATTTTTTTTTTTTGAAGGGGAGGGGTACCAAAAGTTATCTTTCTCTCTCCCCCACAGAAGCAAATGGTCGCCCTGTACAGGTCCCCTTGCTCCCAAAAACATTTGCCAAAAATCAAGTGGCCAGGTGACTACTGTAAGCCATTTAATTAAAATGAATCACCAAATTTATTTAGTAATGAGGTTTTCGAGGGTTTTTCTTTCAAAGTTCTGTATACAGTCGACTCTCGCTACAACGCGGTCCGACTTATGTGAAATGGCTATAACGCGAGTTTTTCAGGAGAAACGAGTTTTAGAGCTAAAGCGAATTTTTCGCTCTCAACACGAAAATATTTGGAAAAGAATCGTGATGCAAAGTTTCGGCTTGATTATTGACTACTAAACATTGACTTTGTGAATGTACGTTCATCCTTTCAGCATCACTGACTGCGCAAGTTCCCACACACCGCACAATAAACATAGCTTTATTAGTGTATATATCATCTCTCACTCCTCATTTTTAGCCTACTTTCCAGTAAAAGTAAGAAAAAGAAGAAAAAAGCATGAAAGAAGGCTTAATGCATCTTAAAAATATCGCGAAAAACAAAAAAAAGTCAAAAATAAATAAAATAATTAAATAAATATCTAAAAATTAAAAATTGGAAAGTAGGGTATTGAGATGGGGAAAAATGGCTGTCGGTCTGTCTGTCGGTCTGACCTCCTTAATAACTTTTGAATGAATAGTCCGATTCGAACAAACTTTTTTTTGTTCGAAAGATCTCGGCGAGGACACCTCATTCCCATATTTCACTTTTTGATTTGAACTATTTTTTGTTTGATTTTGAACAGTTAAAATCCCTTAACATTAGCGCCTACGGGGAAACTGAAAGTCAATGTAGATTCCGTACTTGAAGGCGGATTTTTTTCAAACAAATTTTGTTGGAAATAGCTCTTGACGCCAAACTCCATATTCCAACTCCGAGAATTTAGGGGCACCTGACTCCGAATCCGACTCCTGTGCCCAACAATTAATCGGACTCCGACTCCCCGACTTCGATTCTGACTTCGTAGCTTTGGCAAAAATTTATACACGGAGGACAATTGACTGACTCCGATTCTTGGATATTCGTCTCCAACTCCTTTATCCCAAAATGAGATTGACTCCGACTCCGACTCCGCAACTATGGTTTAACTGTGAAATAATTATTGCTGATATGACTTGTTTTTATTTTCAAGCTCAAGTTTTAATTTAAGTATTCAGTTTTCGGCGAATAAACTCGAAGTCATTTACAGGGTTCGTACTCAATTTCAGAAATAAAATGAAGGAGTTTTGGAGGAGTTTTGAAGGATTAATATGAGATTTTGAAGGAGTACTAACGGGCCGTCCTTAAATGCTGTCGCACTTTTTTTTCAACATGTTTGATCCCCTTCCCCTTTGTCACGAAGTGTCACACTTTATCTTACTACTCCTCTTGTCACATGTCATATTTTTAGAGACATATTGTTATAACTGTATGATGCCCCCTCCCCCCTCAAGGCATGACATTACTTGTGGATGACACATTTTACATATCATAACTGCGATTTGCTAACTATTGTTTTTTTAACACATTCACTTATAGTACATCTGCTTATGTATTTTTAAATATTTAAATAATAATTAGACAAACTGACTTTTGCAGCTGAGAGTGTGGTGGAGGGAAAAGCAATAATCATTATACTTTAAAAAATAGCCAAGCACCATTTAAGCATGGTTTACTGCATTCATGAAATGTCTTAGTCAACTAATAATATTTTCACCTTCAACTTTTATAACTTCTATGATAAATTTGTAAATTACATCCTTATGAAAATTAGCCAAGATGTGTATGTTTAATCTAATGTGTAAAATTCGATAAATATTCAAAATGTTCTTGAACTCAAAATCCATGACCAGTTGTTAAATTCCATGATTTTTGAGCACTTTTTGCCGAAAATCATGATTTTCCATGACCATTTTTGATCATAGCCGAAATCCATGACTTTTCTAGGTGCATGGACACCTTGCCTTTAGTAGTTTTCAAAACTTACGCTACCAATTTCCTATATCCATTGATATACCTTGGTAAGTTGTAGGAAACAAATTGTCCTAGAATTACATTGAATTGTGTACTTACTATTTTCTTATGAAATAGTGGTACCCGCACGGCTTTTCCCGTAGTAGAAAAATTAAAAGGTCTTTTAGTTTGCCTATGTATTTACAAATAATGTATGGTGACTTTCTCACCAATTGGCTTGTCCATATTACGATTCCACGTTATGATAACTTGGTAATTTACTCGTCCATCTTATAATTTTGCTCGGGAAAATGTTCTTAAAATTGGAATAGAAAACGAACAAAATCGAATTTTCGAAAAATCGCTTCGCGGTGCACACCCCCCTGCTACAAACAAACTTTGTGCCAAATTTCATCAAAATCGGCCGAACCGTCTAGGCGCTATGCGCGTTAGAGACATCCAGAAAGACAGATATCCAGATATACAGACAGACTTTCAGCTTTTTTATTAGTAACTAGTGGTACCCGCACGGCTTTGCCCGTAATAGAAAAATTAAAAGGTCTTTTGGTTCGTCTGTATATTTACAAATAATGTATGGTGAATTTTCTCGCCAATATGCTTGTACCCATGTCACGGTTCCACGTTATGATAATTTCGTATCTCATCAATTGGCTTGTGCCCATGTTACGGTTCCACGTTATGATAATTTCGTAATTTACTCGTCCATCTTATGATATTTTTGTTCTTAAAATTGGAATAGAAAAAGAACCACATGGAATTCTCAAAAAAACTCTTCGAGGTGCACACCTCCATGCTACAAACTAACTTTGGGCCAAATTTCATGAAAATCGGAGGAACGGTCTAGGCGCTATGCTCGTCACAGAGATCCAGACACCCTACAGATATCCTCCGGACAGAGAGACTTTCAGCTTTATTCTTAATAACTAGTGGTACCCGCACGGCTTCGCCCGTAATAGAAAAATTAAGATCTTTTTTTGTTCGCCTGTATATTTACAAATGTATGGTGAATTTTCTCGCCAGTTGGCTTGTATCCATGTTAAGGTTCCACGTTATGATAATTTCGTAAATTACTCGTCCATTTTATAATATTTTTGTTCTTAAAATTAGAATAGAAAGAGAACCACATCGAATTTTCGAAAAATCGCTTCGAGGTGCACACCCCCATGCTACAAACTAACTTTGTGTCAAATTTCATGAAAATCGGCCGAACGGTCTAGGCGCTATGCGCGTCACAGACATCCTACAGACATCCTCCGGACACAGAGACTTTCAGCTTTATTATTAGACCTGCACGGCTTCGCCCGTAATAGAAAAATAAAAGGTCTTTTGGTTCGCCTGTATATTTACAAATAATGTGTAGTGAATTTTCTCGCCAATTGGCTAGTACCCACGTTACAGTTCCACGTTATGATAATTTCGTATCTCGCCAATTGGATTGTGCCCATGTTACGGTTCCACGTTATGATAATTACGTAATTTATGATAGTTTTTTTTCTTAAAATTGGAATAGAAAAAGAACCACATCGAATTTTCGAAAAACCGCTTCGAGGTGCACACCCCCATGCTACATACTAACTTTGTGCCAAATTTCATGAAAATCGGCCGAACGGTTTAGGCGCTATGCGCGTCACAGACATCCAGACATCCTACAGACATCCAGACATCCTCTGGACAGAGAGACTTTCTGCTTTATTATTAGTAAAGAAGAAGATGATTTCGTAGTGATTGTAATTATTCAGTTCATACTTACCAAAGTTCATATGTAGAATACTTATATAAGTAAATTCATTTTCTTTTACTTTATTTTTTACATTAGCGTACAAAAAATGCAAATACAAATTTTCTACTAAAAACTTTTTATGTTATCCTAAGTATGTATGTACTTTGAAGAAAGAAATGTACAGTAAAAATGTGATTAATATATTGGTACTTAATGTAACTACCATATTGAATCAATTTTATCCATCAGTTATTTGAATTTAAAGTGAGTAATGTGAATTCTAAGGAAAGGATGTCAGATGACCACTACTGACTCATGCATGTGGCCACTACAGAAAATCTCAGATTTTGGAGTGACCACTATTGGATCAAATTTGAAGTTTGGGAAAAAAAAGGATAAAAAATTGAATTTCTGGCATTTTTAGAAAATGGGACGATTTAGGAATAGTTAGTTGGGCTATAATATGTTCATTGAGCTAAAAAACTGGAATTAATGTTGTAGACCCACAGTTTAAAAAAGACATAAAATATGCTTAACTGTGGCCACTACTAGTGCATTACATTATTTATTTTAATGAGCTTATTAATTTTAATTATTATTTCTTCGTTTCGAAAGCTGTTAAAGAATTTTTTTTTAATGGAAAAAGGTGGATTAGCTGCTTTGTTTAAAAGGTGCTGCTATTTTATTTGTTCGTTTTTTTTTTACGCATCTAATTTTTTTAGATGATTGAGGAATATTTCATTCCTAGAAATTAGTTTAAAATATTAAAAAAATATGTTTGAAACAATTTGCAATTTTAGCTATTTTTGAGAGTATTGGTCAGGTACTAGAAAGTAGTATGGGTATACTGGAAAGTAGGCTCGTATAGTTCTAGACAGAACTTCTTGTTCATTTATTTATTCTAAATACGAAAAGTGATGAAATATTGTGGTACCTAGGCACGCTGTTTAACCCAAAGTTTGAAAATGGAAACAAAAAGCGAAAGTTTGTGACAATTTAAGAAAAGGTTAAGATTCTTGATACGCTTGGAACAACTAGAAAGTGGGTTGAATGTAGCACGACAATTAAGTCTTACATACGTATTATTAAAAGTCAAGAGAAGGCAATCCGTATTTAAGTCCAGACATTGGTCTTAATATGAAGCTCGCAGAGTTGTGTTTAAGCAAAATGCAAATAGTATGAAAATGGAATTTGCTCTTATATTGTAGATTATAGAAACTCTGAAAGATGAGTGTTACCAGATATGTAATTGTTATAAAAGTGAAAGTGGTGCTACCGTATTTTAAAAATATATTAGAATGACAATCAGTTTTGCACAGCATAAATCGTCATCTTCCTTTTTTACTTTCTTCTATATCTTATATATAAAAGAAAGTATTGGATTCGTGCAAATTTTCGAATTTCGAATTTTGACGGATTCGAACGTTTTGAGGTGTGCTGAGTCCATTTCGACTATTTTTGGAAAATGTCTGTCTGTCTGTATGTGTGTGTGTATGTGTGTGTGTGTGTGTGTATGTGTGTCACGTCTGTGTGTGACCAGTTTTTTGTGGCCGCTCCACAGCAAAAACTACCGCATGAAATCGAACGAAACTTGGTACACATATGTGCCCCTATGTGAACTTGTGCCCATTGGTTTTTGGCGCGAATTCCTCCAAGGGGGGTGGAGCAATGGGACATTTTTTGAGTTACGCGTGATTGCTATTCCTCAGGAAGTAACTGGCGGAATCAAACAAAATTTGGTCCATATGTTGCCATTAACAGGAACAGGTGCTGATTCAATTTTGGTGTCAATAACTCAAACGGGGGTTGAGCTATATAACGTTTTTTGTCGTCAATTGTGACTGCTGTATCTCAAGAAATAATGAACGGAATGAAAGAAAAATTTATCGGCAAGTAGCCCTTAGTAGGTATAAGAGCTGATTTTGTTTTGGTGTCAACAGCTAAAAAGGGGGTAGCGCAAACGCCCGTTCTTTTTTTCCATTGTGAGTGCCCTATCTCAAGAAGTAATGCTACGTTCTGGTTGAAATTTGGAATATATGTGAATCCATATGTAAACAGGCTTTGGTTCAATTTTGGTGCCAATCGCGCCAAGAGGTGCTGATTTATTTTTATTATCATTATTTTTTAGCGAATAAAAATAGTTTTTTTAATGCAACAATAAGAAAGATAAATCGTAATAGATTGTCGTCTGCGTATTTCTCGTGATTTTAATTGTATGGAAATAATCGGAAATATTATCTCAATGATTTAAAATTTTTAACTGTTGCCATCTTATGTTTGTTAACAAATAAAATATTTGTAATTAATTAAAGCAAGGCTTTTAAAATAACTTTCAATTTTCGCTCTTTGCTTTGCTTTTGCAATAATTCAGACATTGGGATGGTGGTCAAGTTTTTGCATGTGTAATTTCGTTTTTGTTGGGAATATTGCTTCCTCGTCAAGCATGGGGAGGGATCAGAAAAAAAAAAAAGAAAAATATAGAAGAAAGTTTCGTGATGGCCACAACATACTAGTTTTAAATTATAAATGTTACTTATTATTCTATATACTGTATAGTAAGTACTCTTACAGTGTAGTGCTTTTTTTACTACATACTGTACGTACCGTACTGTTTTATTTTTTTCTCTCTCTCCCGTTGATCATTGATTTTGTGCATCGTAACAGTATTTTATGTTGAATAATGCAGCTTTTTTTTAAAAAAATACCGTAAAAATTCAGTTTTTTGTGTAAAAAACGGTAATAGTTAAAAATTGTCTAAAACAGCTTAAAAGGTGTTTTAAACTGTCTAAAATGATTGAGTGTGTCAATAAAAAAATCATATACGCAACACTTTTCCACATCGCGAAATTTCGACTTACGCGAGGAGTCTTGGAACGCATCCCTCGCGTAAGTCGGAATCCGACTGTAGTGACTGTTTTGAACTGTCTCTTTTCTTTTCCAAAACGTTCTACAATGCTTTATCGAGATCAAATCAAAAAACCGTCATCCTCACACCCCCTTCGACAGAATATAATCTGATTTTCAATCAATCGTTCCATAGAATCGAGATTCTGTTGTCGGCTATCAATATCAATTTCCTCAGCTCACTAAACTAATGAAAGTGTCATAATTACCGCACAGGAAATAAATCTTTTCTCATAACCTGTTTTGATAAAAATGAAACAATTTCGAAACGAGAGCGAAGACAGGAAGTACAGAATCCTACAAATACATGGTGTGAAACTTGTGAAAGTTGTTGACGTTCGTACGAAGCACAACGCACCGGAAATACGTTTCAGGATATCGCCTGACATCTAGAAATTTATTTATAGCTCTTATGTTCATCTCGGCCCGGATTTATAGATCCAACCCAACCCCGAAATAACTAAGTTTTTACTGTCCGACCATCACGAGAAAAGCCACCGCCAAAATGTCTACGCCTGTCGACTGCCATAGAAACGGACTTCATTTGTTTTCTGAAAGGGTTAGCAAGGAAGGCTTTTTGGCGCCATTTCGCCACTCGTCTGCTCGTTTTTGTGCAGTCGTACGGGTTTTTCCAACATTAAGCTTCCCGTGCGCTTCGTTGCTATAGCAGTAGACAGGCACAGACATTTCGGCGGTGGTTTTTCTCGTGATGGTCGAACAGTAAACGAGTGATTGTTGCCTCTTTTCTTTAAATTGTTTATTTCAATGATTTAATATTTCTACTTAAATTTCAAATTCATTTGCTTAAATGTTTTTATTTATTTTTTTAATGGTTTATAACTGACTTGTCCAAGATTTATGTGTGGGTTCTTTAACGTTGATTTTCGAAACTCATTTTGTTTATAACTAATGTCAGCAAGGAAACAAGCTTCAAATTTTTAGTACTGAATTGAATTTCACAATGATATTTTCAATATTAGATGGTTCTTAAGGCTTATTTCTGAACACAAAACAGTTTTCTTCTTTTTAAACAATTTTTTTTTTTTTGCATTTCACATTTTGGCATCTCTTGATAAGTTATTTCTTCCAATTGAGATTCAATAATGTCCGGAAGTAATGTGAGTTAAGTTTCTGTTTTTCCTCAGATTTTTACTAAACAATAAAAATCTCTTTTCAACTTTTAAAATTTGAGTCTTGGATTTTTTCATTATTTTTATAACAATTTTTTCGGGGTGGGGCGTTTGACTGGGAGGGTTCTCGGGCCAAGGACTTATCAGTGATGGGCCCACCTCGCATTGCGGGGTCTGCGGGTACGTAGATAAAGGTCTGTCTCGTATTAATTCCTAGTTTCAGAAAAACCTTACACATTATTATGCCTCACTTACTGTCTGTCCACGCCTGCTATTGAATTGCCAAACGTCCAGTTAAGACGAGTCTATCTGAATGAGAGGGGAAAGGAAAACTTTTTAATGCGCGCGTGTCGTTCATTTCAAGGTGACTCTGCTCAATTTAGAGTCTAACACCCATCTGCAAACGCTGCCATCCCTGCAAACTAATGGATGCTTCCATTTCCATCTGTAGACAGAATGTTCGCCTTTCTGTCCCATCGGTGGTCTGAGAGTACACACCATCATCAGTAGTGTAACTAGGGGGTCTGGCGCCTCTGGTGATTAAGAAATTGCGCCCCCTCCCCCCAGCGTCGTCCCACTGGAAAGTCACCGGAGGTCCCTGTGACCTCCCATTTTTTTAAAGTTTTTTTTTTTTGGGGGGGGGGACATTTGCCAAATTGATTCAACAAATTAGATGACAATATTATAACTTTTTATTCTTATTATATATTTTTTAATTGTTTTCAATGATCCCAATTTTCCTTCGCAGTAAATGTTGTGTATGGTTATGTGTGCATACTCGAATTTTACCATTCGGTAAAGTTGGGATTTCATTCGGCATATAATTCAGAATTCTCTTTTTCCCAAAAATTTTAGTTATCCCCCCCCCTCCCCACCATTTCACATAAATTCAATAAAACCAATAATATTTGCAATTCGTTAATAAATATAAATAATGTGTATTCTTGAATCATATGAGAATAAAAAAATTTCAGTTTATAGCCATGTATTTATTATTATTATTTTTAAACAGCTTCAACTTTTAATAGAATTTGTTTCAAATCATTAGGAAAATGTACAATAAACATAATTTACACTCTTACTAAAAGAAAGAAACCTTAAATTTTTTAATGAAAATCAAAGTATTTGAAAAAATTTATTATAATTAGAAAAGCAAAGAAAATACAAAAAACATGGCTAATCGGAAATTGACTTAAAAACACGACCGTGTACATACAGGCAAAATAAAAGTACTATTAATTCGCTTATTAAGGCCTCCCAATATTTTGTTCAACTAAGACTTTTTTTTATATATAATGAGAATAAATACTTAGCCTTAGAAAAACTATACACTTCAAACTACAGTCGAGTCCCGACTTACGCGAGGGATGCGTTCCAAGACTCCTCGCGTAAGTCGAAATTTCGCGTTATGGAAAAATATGTGTATACAATTTTTTTTAGAAGCATACCAAATACTTTTAGACACTTATAAACACTCTCAAACTGCTTTAAAGCATTCCCCAATTATACACTGAGGTTTCTTACATAAAAAACTGAACTGTTACTGTATTTAAAAAATAAAAAAAACTGTTTTCTTCAAGATGAAATACAAAGATGCACAAAATGAATGATCAATGGAGGGAAAGATATAAAATAAAACAACACGGGTATGCACAGTATGTAGCAATAATAAAATACTGCACTATAATAGTTCTGTACAGTTACTGTAGGTACAGTAAGATATTTATGAGTACGCATGGAAGATTCACTATTTATTGTAGTTGTTCAAGGATCTCGAGAATGTTACCTTTTTTTTGTTTTTAAATCAGAAACTTGCTTTTTATTCACCTCTTCACAAAGTTTAGATGAATGTGCCAATAAGTACCATTACATTTCATCAACTTTAATGTTTCGAATGAAAAAAAAATAATAAATGAAGGATGCTGAGTAACCAACAACGCAGTGCGTCGTAGGAACTTTTGCTGTAAGTGATGCTTAAAGTTATGTAATAACATTCACGAAATCAATATTTAGTGGCTTATAACGACGCCGATACTTCCTTCTAAAAATTCGAGTTATGGACGAAAAAGTTGCGTTAGTTCTAAAATTCGTTACTCGGGGAAAAATTCGCGTTATAGCCATTTCGCGTAGGTCGAATCGCATTGTAGCGGGAGTCGACTGTATACCCGACACAATCTCATCCCCTCTCCGAAAAAGAATGGAATCATCCAGCATACAACGCTCTTCACCACCGCTCCCTGGTGTACAAATTGTGTGTAGTCTTTAGCTAACTTAATGAACCGGAATAGAATTTCACAGCGCGTATAGAACTCCCCCCCCCCCCCTTTTTTTTTTGAGAATTAAGGAATGTTTCAGTTTCTCTTCCAGCTCTTTTACCTGAGAGACTTTTTTTTATTTATAAAAGCATTTCTCTCCTCATATGATCAATTTTTAAAAAAACTTATTATTATTTTTTTTAAGCAGTCGAAATGCCGCCTCCCTAGCTACTGCGCCCCTGGCGAGTGCCACTGCTGCCAACCCCTGATCATTATAACACCCGTGCACGATGTAGTGACGGGTGAATATAGTCAATTTCGCTTGACCAGTCGATTGCAAAACGATTTCTTATTGAACTGTATGTGTTATAGGATGACTTTTTTCCAGGGTTGCGGAGTCAGAGGGAACATGACCGACTCCAGGATCTTTACAGTCTCCGACGACGACTCCTTCGCTCCAAAATCAGTCCGACTCCAACTACGCAACCTTGGCAGAATTGCGGACTCAGAGAGAAAATGACCAACTCCGACTCTTGCAAATTTATAGCCTCCGACTCGCTACTCCTTTACCTCAAAATCAATCCGACTCCGGAGTCCTGTGTCCTTCAAACTGCACAAGTGACTTTTTACAACATCGTTTCTCCACCTCTTTTGGTAATGCCATAAATAATGAAAAGAAGAATATTCTTTCCCTCATAAGCTCGCCTCTTGCCTTGAAAAGGAGGTTTCTTGCAGGGCCGCACTGGGTCCCCCAAGAGGGCGCCATCCATGACTCCCAAAGAGCACAAAGGTTTGAGGATGAAAAACATATACATAAATAACATAAAAATAGTAAACACTTTGGGGGGAAGAAAAACAACAACAACAAAATTCGCACAGGTTTGAAGGCGTTGAAGAAAATAAATAAATAAAAATAAAAAGCGAAAGTCTTGAAGGTTCGAGGGCGAAAAAAATCCGGAAGGCGCACAGGTTCGAGAACCAAAAAAAAAAAAAAAAGTGCACGCTGCACCGGCCTGCGCACAGTGTGGCAGCCTATGGACAAAAGTGGAAAATGCGACTTTTTTTTCCAACTTGTTTTACTTTATTAATCCTTTCATAGTGACCTTAGTGAAATGGAATTTGAGCTTTTAATCCGATATCATAAAAACAAAGGAGGTAAAACTGATGTTGCTGCGACCCACGGTGCAACCATCTAGTGTTATCAGAGTAAATTTTATGAGCCAGTTGGTATTTTAGGTAGTGGTGGAAGGTCATGAACATCCACCACGAGGTCTGCCGGTGTTTCAAGTTCATTCGAATTGAATAAGGATTTAAGTCTAAAAATAAAGAAAGTTTGCACATTTTGAAGAGAAAAGGGGAATTTTGTCCATTACTCACCCTTTCCTCATCCTATCTGTTACTTTTCTCCGCACACACCCCACCACTTAGCTGTAAGCCTTAGGTTCCACCGTCTGGGGGGTCCGCGTAGCGGGCCCCCCGCACGGCTGAGTGCGACGGTCGACAGTCATCTAAGCCACGGACGGTCTTGGTGCTTATTGCGCCGGGGAAGGTCCCCGTGCTGGGCGTCAGCTCAGCTGGGAGTTTACCCCTTAATGTGTGAGCCTTGCTCGCCATGAGATACGGGATATCTCCCCGTACTTCTTTGGCGTGCCATGGCTCCCTATCCTATCTGTTACTGGGTATCATGAGGGTTATAAGTATATGTTACTGGGGGTCGGACCTTTTCTTCGAAATTGAGCAAATAAAAATAGAATTAACTAATTCAGAGTATCTAGAATTTGCCAAACGTTAGAGGAGATGTAGTTGCACGAGAGAAAAATAGTTTTAAAAGCCTAAATACATTAAAAGGCTCGGAAAATTGAGTTAACCTGAGAGTGATGTCTTAAGCATGTCTGTTACTGATGCCGTTACCCTAAGAACTTATTAGGCGAAAAATAGACTAACTATGCTATAATCTTTACTAATAATAAAGTTGAAAGTCTGTCTGTCAGGATTTCTGTCCGGATCTCTGTCTGTCAGGATCTCTGTGACGCGCATAGCGCCTAAAACGTTCGGCAGATTTTCATGAAATTTGGCACAAAGTTAGTTTGTAGCATGGGGGTGTGCACCTCGAAGCGATGTTTCGAAAATTCGACGTGGTTCGTTTTCTATTCCGATTTTAAGAACAAAATTATCATAAGATGGACGAGTAAACTACGAAATTATCATAACGTGGAACCGTAACATGGGCACAAGCCACTTGGCGAGAAAATTCACCACACATTATGTGTAAATGTACAGGCGAACCAAAAGACCTTTTCATTTTCTATTACGGGCAAAGCCGTGCGGGTACCACTCGTAATATATATTACGAAATCCCGAGAAGAACGACTTTTGTCCACTTGAGCGTACGAGCACCTCGCCGTACTGGGCTGCGGGCCAATTCGCTCCAGGTTCCTACCCTAAAACACGTGTCTGCAGTTCTTTAGAAATTAGTGCGATTCAACGTTGCAATATTTTATTTTATTTTTTTTGCCCAAAGCTATTTATTTAATAATCGGTAACGTCTCGGTCAACTTTGACAGCACGCTTGCGAACGTGGAAGCAACTATCAGCAAACTCTTTCTTCCAATCGCGGCCCTCTTCAAAGAAAGGCGGAATCGCCTTCATTAATAAAAGTCACCTTCGTTTGAAACATCCTGTTTGTAAGTACCTCACATTAAAACTATGAAATCAAACACGACGTATCAATTAAGTTCACCAAATTCACGAGTATTCACATTAAGCGGTTCAATTCAAAAGATATACAGGGGGAAATGTTTTAATTTGCATAATCACCTTTTAGGGAAATAAGTTGCAGAGGTCACGAAACTTCTTCTTACTCCTTCTATTCGGAACGAGTTTTTCGAATGAATTTTAAATATATTAAAGACAAAAAGGTAAATTATTTGGCTTCACGCATAAGTTCATGTTTTGAATTCAAATTACGCTTTTTAAGTAATAAATCTGTGAAAATTTGAAGGTTTATATGCGACTAGCAAAAACACCCGGCGTTGACTGGGTCAGTAATAATTATGAGAAATAATTCTTACTTGCATTTATTTTCTCTTTTAAGTGAAAGAATTTAAGAGACACCTTTTTGATGTGATTAAAAATCGAGCTTTTTCCTTACTCATAAATCTAAAATAGCAATAAGTATAAAGAACAAAATTGTATTGATTTAGAAACGAAAGCACGACATTTAAGCATATACAAATTTGAATAATTTTCAAAATATGAAATTAATCTTCATATGTTTAAAAAAGATTTATCTGTTAATACTTTTTTTAGCATGAAGTCTGAAACCTTCTCTGCATGGCTATTGAAGTACGAAGTTCTAAAAAAAATGTAGCTGCGCGCCTGTAATCCTCTAATACTTGCTTTAGTTATTTGGGAAATTTCAACCATTGTGGACTCATAGTACGATTTTACCAAATTTGCGGGAATCGGTTTGGGATACCTTCGATGATGCTCCCCCTCCTTTCCTTACTTTGTAGAACGATATGTTACTAATTTTCGTTACGGAGATATTGTCGCTAAATGCTGAGATACTTTTGGTCACCATAAAATGGCGCTAAACAGTTTTATCCGAAATGTTTCCAAAATAAGTAGTAAAATTAAGCGATTGTTAGAAATTGTGCAAAACGAAAAATCAATGGAAGTTTTTGTGCTGTTTATGGATTGGCGTAATTTAGTTGCTGGATTATTTTACACAGTAAAAAAAAAGTTTTTTAAAGATTCTTTGATTGGCGAAATTTTGTTTACATGGTGAAAGCTGAGAAACATTATCACGTAGTCTTTGGCTTTAAAAACAGCGACAGTTGAAAAAACTGGCAAATGCATCAGTTACTGAAATCTTTCCGCAAAAATTTTGGTGATATTTCTGCTGGTTGATTGGATAATGAGTAAGTGTCCAATAAGCATAAATAATAATAAAAAAACATTAATTACATTAAAGTACCGTTTAAATAGAAAACGATCAGCCAAATCCAGTTATTATTAGCCAATCTTGTGGAAAAACGTAATTTTAAAATTTGACTTGAGAAAAGTCTCGAACAGTAAAACCAAACGCAAAAATATTCAACAATACAACAATTCTAGCTATCAACTGAGAGTTGAGATAATACACTAAATACCCAATTAGGTTAATGAAAGCCTTCGAACATGGCACAAAAAAGCTTATAACTCGTTTTTTATACAACTTTGAACTTTCTAACAGATGCCATCTTCATCAGAAAAATTAGCGCTTTCGATGGACACATAATTTTAATATGTGCACGTATTTTTTTGTCTCCATATTGGGGCATATATATATATATATATATATAAAGATGCATCTTTAAAAAAAAATCAGAATGCAGTCACGAAAGCGCCGAAATTCATCACTTGTGACGTCATAAAGACCACGCCTTATTTGAAAAAAAAAAAAAAAACCCGGACGTTTAAAAATAATTAATTAAAATTAAACATTTTGAAAATAAAAGATTTTCCTCGCTCCATATCATTGTTTTGCTCATTCTATCAATTTCAGTGACTAAAAGTAGTACTTTCGACTGATGGAAACAACCCCATTTTATAGACGTTTCCTTCTTAACAATATAAATCCTTCTTCAACAATGTTTTTTACAATGATTTTCAAAAAAAAAAAAAAAAAATGTGGAAAGGGACACTCTGATTACCTAGCGATATGAAATATACTTTATGTTCTATTCTTATACCTACCAAATACATGTAAAAAATTTCATAAAAATCGGTCCAGCCGTTTCGAAGGAGTTCAAACACTAACATCGTGACAGATTTTGATATATTAGATAGCGAATGATCGAGTAATAGCGACGTCATCAACTAACTATGCAACTCGCTCTGCGGCATGATAATTTGATAATATTTTTTGGAAATGTTTGACATGAAGGGAAATGCTTTATTTCGACAAAGTTAAACAGGATCCGGTAACTTGACTGTTTTACTGGTAAGACTGTACCACGAAACGAAAAAGTGGTCAACAATGAACGCTACCTACTGTAGTTGATGGTTCATCCACTGGAGTTAGAGTTAAAATTTCAACTATCAAAAAATATTACCAAACAAGCAATTTATTCATTCAAATGCAGATGCAATTTTCACTCGTCATACCTTGACAGGAGATTTTTATAGTTAGAAAATGAACATTAAATTTTAAATTACTACGGTATTGATTTCGGAAACGTTTGACAAAAAGATAAGCGCTGTATTGCTTTGATCAATTTGGCGAAATATTCCGAGAATGAGCCGTGAAATACCTAGAACGGAAAATTGCCACCCGTACCCGGGCTTTTGTTAGTTTTCGTGGTTTTCCAGAAGTTTTTTTTTTTTCTGTTGAAATGTATCCCCTTACCCTAATTACTTTGAAATTTGTCAAATCACAATTTCGAAAAGATTAATGTGTTACGATACAAAAAGAATTTGGGTTTTTAAACGTTTTTTAAAAGAGCTTATTTTGTATCCTTCTAAATACTTTCCTGGCATTGATAAACAATATCCGTACTAATTGGCAATGTGCCGGATATCCGTATCCGTGGATATCCGAGGGAAAATAAAGATCCGTATCCGTTTCACATTTGGCGCATCTTAAACGGAACTTTTGTCTAATATTTTATCACATATTTTTTGAAGAGCTTGTGCCTTTACCATGGAGATCTTTCTAAGCAGGATCTCAATGGCCTTTACCCCAACGGGAATATATTCCGTTACAAATTTTACATTTGGACCGGGATTAAACTGGGTAAAATATTCGAGATCCGCATCCGTATTCGCGGATCTAGACTCGAAGGATACGTATTAACGTATTCGTATCCGCGGATTAACACTATTAAGGATCCGACTCATCACTAGTGCTGATGTATCAAGAATTCATCTAATGAGTACGAAAATAATTATATCCTCTCCCTCCCCCTGCTTTTGCTTATATGCAAATAAATAGAATAAAGCAGTACGTTGTTCTGCGTCTAAAAGAAGACTTAACAATTTCATTCTTGGAACGGAAAAAGGATATCATGCATTAAAAAGCAACTTTCTATTTCGAAACCCACCAATGACGATAGTGGGAAGGTATTTCAAAGAAGCATACATGATTGAATAGTAAGTTTAACAAATCACTTCTCTTTCTTTTCCACAGGTGCACAAGTTAAACAAAACATTATTCCAAGAAAGAAAAAAAAAACCATTACATTGCACCGCTCAGAGGAAATGCTATCAGTTGAATATACATAGAAAGAAAAAAAAAAGGGCATGGAACGCCTCCTAAACGGTCACTTTCGAATCTGGTCGTGGAATTCATTTGTGGTGATGACCAAGCAGGACGTCCAACCACCGGTTGAAGTAGGTCACGGTGAAGCGAGCTAGGTTCAAGGTTGGACAGTTGTCTCGGGCGCACCTTCCTACCTTCCACTGAATTTTAAAAAAAGAAGAAAAATTGTCTGATTTCGGCGTTTAGAGGCTAAATGACAGTAGGGTGATGCTTTTCAAAGTAACACGGAAGTTCGGTCGAGTTCTAGGTCGACGAATGCAATGAACACCAGTGAAGTGTTGCAGCACTGTAATTTCGAATCGTTTAGCAGCAAGTCAAAGGGAAAGGATTAATGACAGATAGGGAAAGCAAGTGAGTGGGAAAAAATGTGAAAGCTGTTTTCAGTTGGATAACCTTAGTCAGATTTGTGCTCTCAAGTGCATCTGGTGTAAATGATATTCAAATAAGGAGTATTTCGTTATTTTGAATTCCTTCGCACGAAGTATTGTATTCGCGGGGGGGGGGGGGGAGGAGACCCTTAATTTCACCCCTGAATTTCCATTTTACTCACTCTTTAATGAATGTTAAGCAGATGTTTTGTATCGACAACAAAAACAGCCTATGGACAACAGACTGAAGTAAAGTTATTAATTGATGACCGCTCGGCGGTATAACACCAAGTTGGCGAAAAATTTGATGACAAAAATGAGATGCCGTGTCCGTTGTCAGTTAAAGTGCAAAATTGTGGCAAGTCTTTAGTCGCCAGTGGCCGGTAGTAACAATTTCATTAGTAACCACTTCTTTGGAACTGTTGTCATTTCTTTTACTCGAAGTTGTAAATAAAATATTTTTTAAATATGTTTAAGCTAACTCTCCAACATATATTAAATAATGCAAGTAATACATTGTTAATAAATTAGTTCATAAAAGCTGCAGTTTGATTTGTGTGGGCATGTCTTTTCCAATAACTTAATGCCTTCTGTATTTTTTTTAAGATCATTATTTTAATATTTGAGGTGGCGATCGACATATGATTTTTTTTATAGCCGTTGTTTTCATATAATCGCCTGGTGGTCGGTGGCAACCGCTAGTTTTGCACTTTATTGTGAACTACAATTTATGAATTTGTGTGGGATGATATCTACAGCATAACACATAAATACAGTGGGAAAAATCGAAAAGAAGTGCATTTGATGTAAAACTGTCATAGGAGAAGAAAAAAGTAGCACATTAGTAGAGCAATAGTTTTTCAATGAATGTTATTTAGGCTGTTTCCTACAACTTAAAATGTGTGTTAAATATCTATAAAATGGCACTTTGAAATGTAAAGAAATTTGATGCTTCTGTTGGAGTCGAAGATATAAAATTGCAACAATGAAAACTAATGGGAACATCAAAGGAAACAAAACCAAAATAATAATGCTCTTCTAGATTGAGCAATAAGCGTTTTGAGTTTGTTGCCAACCTATGCTAAAAGTCCATCTGTAGTAACATTTAAAGAAGTAGTTTGATTTGAAAAAAAATCTTCTTTTGATTAAAAGTTTTTACAGAGGACACCTAATTCGGTAGATATATTTTTTTATTTGAACTATTTTTCTCATTTAATTTGAACAGTTCAATAAAATTTAACACGAGATTCCATGGGAAAATTCGAATCCAATACAAATCTTGGTCTCACATATTTCTTCGAACAAACTAATACGGAAATTAGCTGGTATAGAACATGTTGTGCTTAAAATGTATTTTTTGATTTGGTTATTTTAAAGGTAATTTCAGAATAATTAAAAATTTCCAATATTAATGATTGAAAATAAATTAGCTGAATGAATATTTATACATTTAAGAAAAAATGGGGTTAAGGGATGAGGAAATGTGTCTGTCTGTCTGTCCACCTTTATTCCTCTGACGTTCAAACACTTTTATCTAAGAACACTAAAAACTAATCAAGATTAATATATAGATTCCGACTCTGTTTTCAGTTCAAAGCAATGCTTAATTGATATAGGAGCTCAACTGCTGCGCTTGTTTTCTTTATTCGGTGAAGATATTAAAATTAGACCGAATTCAGACTTTGCGCATTGGTCCCAAACTCTTCCGATTCGCGGCATGCTTTGTAGAATTGGAATTTTCTCACGGCGCCCTAATCCATCTGTATTAATACGTTACAGCGAAAAATTGAAATCAGATAATGTCGACTTTCTCCAGTGATTCACCGGAAATATTCGGTCTAATTGCCGATGTGTTTGGTACGTGAATGCTGATATTCACCGTCCAATGTCCACATTCCCACATTTCTGACTTTTACAGTAACATATTGCATTCATATTGGTACTAAGGACACACTCCGCGAAACCCCTCATCCTTTCCTGCGGCACCCCAAGGGACGGTGGCATCCAATTTGGGAACCCCTGTGTTTACGTATAACTATAAATGCTGAAGAATATGGGACATTTGCTTTTTTTTAGGTTTTAAATTCTGGTTTCTAGAAGCAGACAGATTACATGTCACGAATAAAAATGAAAATGAATTTCCCCAAGAGTAAACGTTATTGAAGGTAAGAATTGATTAAGTTTAAAGCGATTAGGTGCATCGCGATTAGTGAATTGTAAGAATCGCTAAAAATCAAAAATAAATTATATAATTCAATAAATAGTGAAAAATGAAAAAACAGTACGAAAGGTTTCGAGTTAGGGAAATGTGTGTCAATCTGCCTGCCTGCCTGATGCCCCCTCCCAATCCCCAAGAAACAACAACATATATATATATATATAAATATATATATATTTGAAAGATGTTTTGATTCAAAATATGTTCATAAAAGGATATTTTACTTGATTATTTCAAAAATACATTTTGAATAAGTATTATTAGCGTCTGCGGGAGAGATTCAAATCTCTTTACCCGAAAAACCAATAAACCTAAAAACGTTGTTTCGCTAAAAAACCGGAAAAATTGCCGATATTCCGAATTAGAGATTGCAATACCGGACCAAAAATTCAAGACCGGCATTCAGTATTTTTAAAACTTGATACCGGAATACCGGTATTAAAAACCGGTATTTGAAATTTCTCAAAACATTCTTGAAAGCATATCGTTTCGTTGCCACATTTAAATATTTTGTACAAAAATTGTATTACTTATGAAAAGTATTGGGAACAACTTTCAGAATAAAAAATAGCATAAAACTAATGCATCTATTGAATTGTCTCTAAGTCTGGAGCTCATTTAGTGCTCAACTTTCCTACAGTTGAAAATACGCTTTCTGAATTTACGCAGGTCGGTGGTAATGTTTACAATGCGTGATACACACCTCTTCTAATTGTCTAGAAGTAATTCATCTTCAACTAATTCGGTCTCTTGCGTGTTATTTTTGGAAAAATCTTTTTGTGTGAGTATTTCTTGTATTGTGTGTACTATTATTATAAGTTTTAAAAGATTTATACATAGCTAGTTGTGATTTCTTTCCGAGAGACGATACTTTTCCAATATTAACATCATTTTCTCTTGAGCAGAAGAGATTTGATTTTTATAATTAGCCCTTTGGTTTAAAATTTGCGATAAACTTGATTAAATTTGTTCATGTTAGTTTCTCATATTCATTTTCGCCTTCTTTTTTAAATTCTTTACAGTTATAATGATGTAAATATCTGAAAATATGTTCCAAATGATTATGCTTAACCTCTATGCAATTTTTCAATTCACTACATAATTTCTAAATATTATCTGGCCAAATACAAATCGAGACATGACAAAAAAACAATACCGGGATAGCAAATTACCATTTGTTTTACTAACAAGAAAAAGTTCTGCCAATATTCAGTATAGTTAAGACAAATATTTAAAGAAAATATCGTGTAATAAGTATTTACTGCAATTGATGGATGGAATAAATTATTCATAGAACAAATGCATTCATAATTACACTCTAAATTAACTTTCCCCAGAGGGAAAGTGAGTGATCAGGGAAATAGAAAAAATAAAACATGGTGTACAAAAACTCACAAAAATGCGATTCATCTGACTATCTAAAAATGAAAATATCATTTTTTGCAATCTTTCCGCTACTTTTTTTTAATGATTTTCTCGTGCTTTTGAAGGCAAATTTGTACATCAATAGGTTGATATGATAGTTCTGTATCACGGAAAAAGAAATGTACGTTTAAAATATTCGTAAATTGAAAATTCTTTAATTTAAACTATTTATTATTTTCAGCTAATACCGAAAATACCGGTATTGCAATCCCCATTCCCAATATAGTTTTAGTTAGCGTTGTAGTAGAAAATAAGAATGGGGTTGTTTCCTTCTTTCAAAAGTAGTACTTTTTGTCGCTGAAATTGATAGAATAAGCACAAAAAAAAAAAAAAAAAAAAAAAAAAAAAAATAATAATAATAATAACATGGACTCAGAAAATACTTTCATTTTTTCCCAATAGTTATTTTTTAATCAGTTTTTTAAAATGTCCGATTTTTTCAAACAAGACGTGGTCACAAATGATGCTCTTTGGCGCATCTTTCTAGCGCATTTCCACGTTATGATAAGCAAGAAGCGAATTAAAATTGCCAATAGACGTGAGTAAAGATGCGAATTAAATATTTTGTTCTGTGAATGGCAATACTGAATGGCATTTCATCATTTGTGATGTCATCGGCAGAAGACATAAACAATGAAAGCGCACCAATTTAAGTGTATTTTAAAAATATTAAACAAATTATTTAAAAGATGGTCTGATCCTACGCTTTTAAGCATGCTCTTTCAGAAAAAAAAAAAAAAAAAAACTTTAAAAATTTTGGAAACGACCCCTTTGAAACAAAAATGTTATTTTCCGTAGATTTAATAACATTTGACTAGTCGTTAGGAGTCAATTGATTGAATTGAAGTGAAGTAAATTCAAAGCACTAAAGATTTATTGTGCACATAAATAGTTCAGATGATTCTTTTTTTTTCATAATTTCGTTGCGAAATTTTATTTATTTATTTATCTACAAAAAATTTTGTTTTCAGCCAGAGAGGGGGGGGGGGGGGATTCGAAGAGCTCTATTTTTTCCTAAAAGAAAGATTTACCAACGATTTTGTTTTTTTGAAAAATATTATTTGTTGTTTAGATCAACTTTTTACTTTTATTTATTAATTTATTAATATTATTATTTTGTTTTCATTCTAAAGTTTTAATTTATTTTCTTCATTTTTGGCAGCAGAAAAGAAAAAAAATCACCATTCAAATCAACTTTAGCAAGCACTGCAGTCTCTGACTAATAGCTGCTGAAAGAAGCAAAACTAACAAATCCAATAATGACTTATAACCTGCTTTTAAGCTTCGTGAATGACACTAATTTTCTTCGTATATAAGGGGTTTCTCGTTTGTATTGTTTTGAAACGGACTTTTTAAGCCTTGTAGATATTCTGTTCTTCTGGAATGGAATGTTTTACTTCTTTAGCTAATTTCTTAGTTCACCGTAAGATGGCGTTCTCAACCTCTAGAACTGCGAATTTACTTTTTTTTATAGAAAAGAAAGAGCGGTAAAAAATGTTATTTTTGAAAAATAATTTAATGATTTTTTTTATTTGATTTTCATTTTAAGTTTTTTTTTTTTGGCTTTCTTTCCTTCTTTTTTTTCTTTTTTTTTTTGGTAGAACTAAAATGTAGGGTGCATTTGTTAAGAATAAAAAAAAAAAATGCTCTTACTTAATTTGGTTCTCTATTTATTTTTTATTGATTCTGAATTGAAGTTTTTATTGAAAGATATTTTGTTTCGTAATTATGCTCTTCAATTTGGCTTTCGTAAAGTTATATGCTTAAAAATAAGATAAACTTTCTGAACTTTAAATGTTCCTAATAGAAACTATAAATTCATTAAAGGCTGAAATCTATCAAAACATAGCGTCTACCAGTTTAAAAAAATTTAATTTGATAACAATTTCGTATCAATCTTTTTTTTTCTTTTTGAACACAAGAATGGCGTATTTTGTTTTCAGTAGGGTTTCCAATCTCTCAATCCCGATCCCGAATCCCGCGGGGACATTCATGATATTTGGCGGGATTAAACCCGCGGGATTCAGAGCAAAATCCTACGGGATTTCCAATCCCGACAAAGATTTCCCATGCAAATGTTTCCCAATTTTTGTCTTCCATAAAACGAATATTTTTTCAAGTATCATCTGAAGTTTTCATCACATTCCTGTATATCCACAAAAAAAACTTTATGTCTGATATGATGCACGGTGGATTTACCATTCAAGAAAACAATAAAAACAGAATATATTTTTCTGAGAATAAATTGACATTCTCCTTCGGAGGTTTCAGTGTTCATACGCTCAGCTATTGCGAAAATGCGTAAAAATTACAAGCCTTTTTCGATAACATCACTAAATATTGAAACCCAGAAAATTGGGCTTTAGAAGAAATTGAGAAAGTGTTTTTACAAAGTGCAAAATCCGATAGAGTAGCATGAATGCAATGTTGGAACGCTTCTGCAAACTTAAGGAATGCGATTGAAACCTTCAACTTACCAAGAGTGCACAATGGAAGACCCCAGGAGGCTCGTTAGATTTCGAGGGTGACAGACATGATCAAATGGCCGTCTCGAGACTCATAAGTGGTTATCTGAAGAACATGATTTTCGATTCTGGGTGTAAGATCTTCTCTTTGTGCAGCAAATGCAATTTGAAACCGGCATCCCCCGACCACATCCTTGATTGTTTGGGGTTCACTCTGGCAGATGTCTGTGCTAACCCACTACTGGTGCTTAACTTCGCTAGAGTTCATGGCATCATGAATCTGATCTAGCTGCTGCTGGATCAATGAAGGATTGTAAACAACAACAACAACAGAGTGCACAAAATATTTTTTTCCGAAGAAAAAAGCAATGAAAAACCTGACATTTTTTTTATTTGTGCCCTCTAACCTGTAGAAAGTGCCTGATGTCTTTATCACCGTGAAGCTATAATATAAATGTGGGTGTTACCTCAAAAATTATGTTGAATGAATTAGATGAGCAAGTCGATATTTCTTTAAAGTGAGATGTAAAATTAGCGAAATTATTCAAAAACTTTTACTGAGACGGCAACCCAATCAGAGTTCACCTCCTGCAGTAACGAATCACATGCACTGATGACCAACTTCAATAAAGCAACAAGACAAGTTAAATTGAATAGAGTAATGCTCAAATCAAACAGATATCGTTTATGTCCGAAATTTGAAGTTCATAAGCAAAAACCCCTAACATGAACCCCATCCTCATATAAATAATAGCCGATGAGGAAGTAACCCGCGTGTTTCAACAATGAAATTCGCGCCATGGCATGATAATTTGATAATATGTTTTGATAATATTTAGCATGCAGGGAAATGCTTTATTTTGACAAGGCTGAACTAGATCCAGTAACTAAACTGTTTTCCTGGTAAGACTCATTTTTAGAGAATGAAGAAAATTAAAAATGGTCAACAATGACCGCTATCTATTGGAGTTATCGATTAATCATAGAGTAAAGAAATTTACATAGAGATGCACGGTCTATGTTAAAAAGTAGATGAAATTGAAGCCGTAGTTGTGGGATACATTGGTGCGATGATGGACATGGTATGACAGGATAACACATTGACCATGTTATGATAACATGGTCATTTCGCAAGAATGGATCATTTAGCAAGAAGCTAAGGATCTTGGGATACAGCGGTGCAACTTACGGCTTCAATTTCTTAGTATAGCGGGACCTCTCTATATCTATTTCTTTTACTCTATTGGGTTAATTCATTGGAGTTAGGGTTAAAGCTTAAAACTACCAAAATATCACCAAACAGGCAATGGCTGCGTTCAAACGTAGAAGCAAATTTTCATCCGTCATACCATGACGGGCGACTTTCTAGTAAGAAAAGAAAAACCGATTTTAGAAGGTGGTGAAGTATATGGGGATCTTTAGCTAAAATTCCAGAATTCTTTAATCCCAGTAAAATCAATTGCAGGGCAGTCACATCACGTGTTTTCATCAAGCCCATTATTTTTTGCGCAAAATTTTTTCCCATTTAAAGTACACTTGTGCGTACCAGCGTACCAAACGGTAGTCGCAAATGAGATGTGACTTTGTAGTGCTCCACAATTGGTGTACGGGATTCGAGATAACGACTAATTCATGTAACAAAAGCAGTCCTTCCTAAAAAGCACAACTTTTTCTATTTGACCTCAAAATTTAACGTTTAGAAGAATAAAGTCAATTTTGCGAAATCCCGCGGTATTGGCTCATTGGCACGGGATTGTAAACCCTAGTTTTCAGAGAGAGAGAGGGGGGGGGGGGGGGAGAGGGAGAGAGAGAGAGGAAGAGGGGAGAGGGAGGGAGAGGAAGAGAGAGAGAGAGGGGGAGAGGGAGGGAGAGGAAGAGAGAGAGAGAGAGGGGGGGAGAGGGAGGGAGAGGAAGAGAGAGAGAGAGAGAGAGAGAGAGAGATCTGGTTTTGCTTAGATCTCTGCAACTGGATCACTTAGAGAGACTTCGGGATTTCACTACATGATTTGCTTAATCTTAAGGAACGACTTAGCGCTGAAAAATTAAAATTCTAAAATAAAATTATTATTTCAGTTAGGATGGAAAACAGCAAATTTTATGTAATTTCCCTATTAAATGTTTAAATATAGAACCCATTGTAACGAATTTTATTGCCTTGCAACAGTTATGTTAAAAGCAATCATAATGAACATTTTGAATCAAATGGATTACATTTGAACAAGGATTACATTTTAGTGCCAACTGCTTAAAGTTTTAGACACGTATATAGGTTTTTTACCTTTTAGTACCGAGCATTTATATGAAAAAATAGGGTGAAGTTTCATGATGGTAAAATTATTCTGTTTCTGAAATACATTTGCACTAAAAAAATAAAATAACAGAATTTAAAAAAAAAAAAAAAAAAAACTAACACTTTTCATAATGTACTCAAAAGGACAAAATAACTTTTTTGGGTCAGAAAAGACAATATAAGAATTCCTCTAGTTTTCGAAAATTTCAAGAAAATGACACCACAAACGAAAGAAAGTGCGGTTCTAGTTATTTCAAACCAAACTTTCCCAATAAGAAAAATATGCATGATTCAACACTTCAAAGTTATGATTGAAAGCTGGATAATGATAAGAGAGAAATAGAGTGAGCCGCACTTTTCTTCGTTTGTGGTGTCATTTTCTTGGAATTTTCGAAAACTAGAGGAATTCTTAAATTGTCCTTTCTGACCCACAAAAGTTATTTTGCCCTTTTGAGTGCATTATGAAAAGTGCTTAGTATTTTTTAAAAAATACTGTTATTAATAAATGTTCTGTGTTTTGCAACGATTAAAAAAGAAAATAGTTTTGTAAGTTAAAAAAATATATAACTATTTTCAAAACCCCAACAGCAATAATTCATTAAGAAAACTTTAATTTATCAAAAACAAATTCGTTTATTTATGTTATTTTGAGTTAAATTATCGAAAAGTTAACAAAAAAAATCGACATGCAGGCATACAGTATAGTGGAAAAAAACCTAAGCATAATCACAGTATCCGACTTTAACAATGAAAAATGGAAAGAATATGCACACAATGCTATTAACCCTATCAATTTCTATCTATAATTCAGGAATTTAGTGCATGGGACCGTTGCTGCCGGAACGCGTCGGTACGTCGTTCCGAAGTTTTTAACAATTTTTTTTTTTGAACATTTTATTTGAAAATCCTAATTTTTGTTCAAGACAGTCTAATATGACTCTGTTCAAACACGAATCCGCATCAAAATGGATTTATTTTGAATGTCTTCACACTTCAGTACACTCCCGATTATTCGCGGAATTAAGGGGCTCAGGTATCGCAGATAACCCGAAAAAAGGTTTAAAATGAGGGGTAAAGACAAAAATCGTCATTTGCTTACAAATAATTGTATTCTAGATAAAACGCGACATAGTAAAAATAGGTGCGGTATTGAAAATTATTGCTAGTTTATGGAATGGCTAAATCTAAAACGATAACAGTGTATATAAAAAATACACGTAAAATCTGAAAAAGGATCCCTCATTATTGCAAACGGATTGCACACATACGCAAGTTAAGTGTACTAACAGATTAACTGCAACAGATCTAACTAGGTTACACGAAAAAGACAGGGGAAATAAGAATTTTTTCCAGACTAGTCCGGTCAATCGTTTTTATTATCGGAAGGATATGTTAAATAGCCAAACATAAAGACGGGAAAGTTACGAATCTATCGATACCTGGTTCGATGGTCAGTTTACTGGTGTTCGGGAAAGTAACTTGGACAGATATATAGATAGGGGGGGGGGATACATAGATAGGTACATACGCTCAGTTTTGAACTTAAGATTTTTTTTTTTTTTTGCATCAATCATTATCTTAAAATGTATTTTGAATTATATGGGAGATGGTAGTAAATGAAAATCAGTCTTACCAGGCTGTTTCGCTATCCAGTTTACCTTTCCACCCAAGAAACCGCGATGGAAGGTTACGGGAGGTCACTGTGATCTCCCAAACAATTTCCTTATTCGAACATTTTTATCAGACAGTGCGGCAATTTTAGAGACAGCATTGCGAAATTGCAGTTAAAAAAATATAAAGATGCTTGTCTATCCTTATCAGATGCAGCTGTGTATGCTCATATTTTATCATTCGGTAAAATTAAGAGCTTCATTTGGGTAAATTGAAAATTGCTCCTCTTAAAAATTTCAGTTCGGAACGCACTTGCTTCCGCCTCTTTAGGCTGGATAGTCAAAAGTACTGCACAGTACGAGCTCGTCTATCCAGACTAACTGGGACCAAACAGCGATCCAGATAATCGAAAATCCAGATAGTCCGGGTAATATGGGTAATAATCAAAACCAATTCTTAATTAAAGCAGACTTATCCTCAAATACACCATGATGTTTGTTAGATTACTTTAATTTGTTGTATGATCTATGCAAAAATTGTACATTTAATCAAAATAAAAAGCGAATGTTTGGAGTGCTTAAAGCACCGTTCTTGCTATTATAGTTTTAAATTATTATTTAAACTAATTGATTTTCTTCCAACGCATATCCACAAAATAGAAATCGTGATTAGAAGGTGGTAATAAAGATAAGGATTTTATGGCAGTTTTGCTGTTTAAACTCATCTATGTAGGGGGGGGGGGGGGGGTTCCTGAAAAAACGTACTTTTACACAAAACCCATTTTTTAATATAAAGTCTGCTTGTGTTAAGCCCTGAAAAAAAACATGAATAAAATTAAACCGCAGGCGATTTGTAACAATGACAACGAAAATTTCGCTCTCCAAATAAATATTTAAGACAAGCGTTGTCACGGTAATCTGAAAAATCAGAGCAACATCAACTTTGTTCAAGTGAGGAAAATGAGCAATTCGCGTGATTGCTCAATAAAGAAAGCGAAACGAACTTACCTGGCCAGATTCATTATCCTTTCTTATTAAGTTCAGTTCCAGAGTGATCCAACCCCACTTTTTGGTTAGCGCATCGGGCAGTTCTACCAGCGATTATTGCTTCAGCGTCCGCGGTTCGCTGTTTCCCCGCCTCTCCTACACATCACGTGTCGAAACTTCCTCTTCCATAGGTGGAAGAGACATAGAAAAATACTCGGCGAGTTTTCAGTTTGCTTTTTTGTTGTTTAGTGCGTGACAGCTGTCGATATCCGATTCAACACTGCGTTTGGACATTATCGATGGTGTCACATTGACAGGGATGGAGAAAACAGCCGCCTCTTTCACTGCGAAGAATGTACAACATGATGCTGTGCAGTAAAGTTAAGTCAACTTCGATATGGGGAGTTTCTTTACTCTCGGAGATAGAAAAATTTGATTTGAATTCATAGAAACAAAAATGCCAGCGCGAAAAAAGGCGACAAAAGTGGTGTAAACCAGGGGTTCTCAACTTTTTAGGCTTTGCGTCACCCCTTTGAACAACACTGATGTAAGAACACGCCTCCACCTTACACACTATTATATGGTCATCATAAATAATAAAATCGGAATTGGATTCCTTTCGAAATTAAAAAAAAAATTTTCTGGAAAAGCATGCTTTAAAACATAGGATTTAACCATTTTTTAAATGATTCGACAAAGTTTAATAGTTTAAAAAAATTATTTTAATCGGTGAGCATATTCAATTTCCTTTCTTAAGCTTCTGCGTCAGAAAAAATGAAATGCCATTAACTGATGCCATTAACCCAATATTTAATGCGCTTCTTTATTCGCATGTGCTGGCAACGTAGTTGACAGCAAGCGTAAACATTCAGTGCGCCATTGGAGTCAAGTCTCAAAGTAAATCACTAGTAACGTCATAAAGATTACGCCTTATTTTCAAAATCGGACATTAAAAGAAATTAAATATATAAATTACTGTTGGGGTAATAAAAGTTTTTGTCTGACTCCATGTTATTATTATTTTTTTTTCTTACTCTATCAATTTCAGTGAATAAAAGTAATATTTTTTGACTAAAGGAAACAACCCCAATTGAAGCTAAAATTGGTTAGGGTGTCTAAAACTGATTATTGAATTAATTTCTGGATAAATTTGTGTAGACAATTTAATATTTACATACACTTAACTTTATCTTGGGCGCATTATTATTAGAACACATGACATTAAATAAACACGCATTAGTTTGTGGAATCTAGGTGATCTTGGCATATAATACCAGTTACTTTCACAACATCAGTATGAATGCAGCCACTAGTTGTCCTTAACTTCACACAACTCAAAACAACTCAGGCCTCCCCCCCCCTGCCCAATGTGCAGCTCGATATTAATTTTATACAAGGTGCTCGCCAAAGTCATTTGTCACTAATATAATTTCTGAACAACAAGAGCTGTAGTCATAGAAGTAGGGTCCGTGCGCTATGCAATGAAGTCGTTTACAACGCCACCTGACTGAAAAACTTGTAGTTAATGCGCTTATCTCAGAAACGGTACGAGATACGGGAAACAGTCAACTACAAATTTGTTCTGCATCATCACATCAAGAAGGGAAAGATATCTTCCACACGATATTGCTAAAAATAGAGTGGTATGGTGATTAAGTAGAATTGCCTCCACTTTCACCTGACCGGAACACTTACACTTTTTTTTTGTTTTAGTAAGAACGCTACTACAGCATTTCAGCAACTTCGAAATTTTATTATGCATGCTTATGCCAGTGTGTCACCTGTCGTGTTGTACAGCGTAGAGCGTGAAGTGCAGTCCCATGTCCAGGTATATATTTGTGCTGAAATACACTATTTTGAGCATTTCATCTTGATGAAGCTCATTTCCGGCAAGTGCAGTTTTGGACAATGCAAGCAAAAAAGCGTGCATTTCACGCCAACTATTTTGACCATTACTCTGCGGAAGATGTAACTCCTTTCTTAATTGAGCTATGCTGAAAAACTTTGTAGTTGCTGAAAACATTGTTTTTGCCCGTATCTCGCACCGTTTCTGAGGTAAGAACAGTAACTCCGAGTTTTTCCACCTGGTGGCGCTGTTATTAGCCTCTTTGTGTAGCGCATGTCAACTTTACTATACCTAGACTAAACTTCTATGACTCTTGCCGTTCAGAAGTTATTGTGTTGACAACGGACTTTAGCGAGCACCCTTTATATAGGACGCTAATGCTGAAAATCCAAATTCACACAGATATGAGATGAAAACTTCTATAAAGCTCCAAAAAAAAAAAAAAAAAGAAGGCGATGATGTCGAATACATTTGCAAGTGACTGAAATATTTAGTAAATTATAATTTTACTTTACCGTTTCAAGCGTTCATGCCTTCCATGAGATTTTTCTATACTCCGTAGGAGGCACGCCCCCCAGGTTGAGAACTGCTGGTGTGTACAGGAAGGGGGGGGGGGGTGTCTCCGATTTCGGCCCCATTCCATGAAGCTCAAAATTAATTTGCAGTTATAAAATTCAAGTTATTAGTTTATGTTTAAAAACTCTTAATTAATTTCGTATGTACGTGTATGTTTGTCTACGCAAAGTTGAAATACTTCTGATTGCTTTTACTTAAATTCCCAAGCATCAGCGTTCTTTTTTCTTAATTTGTTCATTCAAATGGTCGTTCTACCCCATATTTCTGCATACAAATTGTTCGCTATTTATCTGGAAATTCTTTCTAATGCTCTTGAAATTGATGCAATAAAACTTTTAGTGGTAGTTTACTTAATTTTAAGGTTTTTTTAAATGGTATTTTTTTTCTGTAAAAGAAATATTTTTTTTTTATTTTTTTTATCGCTAGCGAGATGTTCCAGGTAAAAAATAATTTGAAAAAATGCATGCTTCAGTCTTTTCAATTACCGTTCATCTAGTACAAAACAAAACAGTAGCTGTGTGAAAATTAATGGGCTATTATATTGATCTTGAAAAATTTCGTCACGGTCTCTTGGCAAGAAAGTGGAAATGATTATAAGCTTGTAGTTAGAAACGAAGATTTTTCTTCGTGAAAAGCAGGTTATTGATTGGTTTCCGGAAAATGATTTTTTTTTTCTTTTTGAAATATT
Organism: Uloborus diversus; assembly: GCF_026930045.1. Classification (NCBI taxonomy): domain Eukaryota; kingdom Metazoa; phylum Arthropoda; class Arachnida; order Araneae; family Uloboridae; genus Uloborus; species Uloborus diversus. Next base: position 144,211,853 of record NC_072737.1, read on the forward strand.
TTTCAGCTTCATGAAGCTTTAACTTCTTGCTAGTAACATAATTGTACGTTATTTTCCTCTACCTTATAATTTAGAAGTAGGAGAATGTGGTGAAACATGTTACTCGAGGGAAAAATGTCACAGATTTTTGAGAAAAGGTTTTAAAAATATAACTATTGTACTGGAAATTCAGTAAAATTAATTGAAGACGGAGAGGAAAACTTTTTCCCTTAATATCCGAAATTCAGGATGTAAAATACGCAAAATAAATTTATAAAAAATACTTTTTTTTAGAGTTCAATAATAGTAGGAGTATTTAGAGCTATAACTGAGGGAAAATCTAACTTACCAGTGTTAGGTGTGATTAGAATCTGCGTAGTCTGCACAATGCTGCGAGGTTAGGCCTGCCCCACACTGTTAAAAATTTTCCGGAAAATTTACGGTAATTGTTACTAGCATCCATGTTGCCAGTAACTATTACCGTAAAAATCAAATGTTACTGTAAAATTTTACGGTTTCCTCGGTAGCCCACAGCAACCAATTGGCGCTGTGATCGCTTATTTCTCCGGTAGAAATTACCGTAGAAATCAGCGATGCGTTAAGTCCGCCATTTTACAGTAACAATTACCAGAAAATCTTCCTGAATTTTTAACAGTGCAGCTATGTTGGGTTCATACTAGAGCATTATTAAAATAACAAATAATTAGAATGCGTCATAATTGGGCCTAAAACGTAGCGAAAACTGTTTTTTAATGACTTTGCAACCATCCATTGTTAAAGGGAGAAACAATTATTGTGTACTTTTTTCTTTCTTCCTTTTTACTTCCTTTTACATAGTAAAGGAAGTATTGTATTCGCAAAAAACATTTCCCTCAAATATTGGCTTAAATTTCGATTTTGCTCCCCCCCCCCCCCCCCCGAACGAATGTTGAGTTGGGTTTTTTCGGCCCTATCGCACGTGCATGCTGTGTACCTAAGAACGTATGGACACCCGAAATGTCCATTTTGACGATCCCCGAGTTAAATACCAAGAGTTTTCTCTTGACGTCTGTATGTATGCTGCCGTGTGCAGGTAAAGGGCAATAACTTCAAATTTTTCATTTTTCATTTTTTTTGCATTTTTGTCATCTATTGTACGTTATCTTTATTGTACAAGCTCACGTATTTGGTTTCCACTGAAAAAAAGGCGCGAAAAATGTCTTAATTCCAACATTTTCCGTATTGTTAGTATTGTTACAAATCCTGTAAATAGTAATTATTGTAGTAACGTAACCTGTAAATAGTTTCCCGTAATGAATATGCAACCCCTTAACATATGGCTAAAGTATACAACCCCCTATTCTTTTTTTTCTTATTTCATTCACTGATTTTATCAATGGAAGTGTAGTTGTAAAACGGTCTACGCATTTCTGGAAGCAGAAAGAATGTCGTGGAAAATTCTTCGATGTTTATAAAAGCCGTTAGCGATGGATAAACAGGGGAGTTTCGATTGATATTTCGAACTGGAGAGCATTTTGCTCTGTTTATTGCGAGGCATTTCGCTGTGTTGTTTTCGTATTTGGAAGTAAATACGTGTGTAAACGTTGAGTTTACGGTGTTGTGTGATAATTGCTTAATTGCTGATGAATAATTTAGCAGTTGTTGAAGATCTTTCCTGTACATAGTGTAAATAAATTTCCTGTGTTTTTATCAAGAACTGTGTCTTCATTTCAAGAAAGTGGAAGTCGCACCGAATCCGTTACAGTTTGGCGCCCAACGTGGGGCTACTTCAGGACTTTCTTGCAGTAAGTGTGACTTTGGAAATTTTTTCATAAAGACTTTTTAAATTTGGACTTTATTTTTATGGTGATTACTCGCGCAATGGATGAACAATTAAAACAACTGCTTGATGCAATCAACTCTGTGAAGAGTGATATGGCGGCTAATCAAGAACAATTAAAAAATGATATGGCGGCTAATCAAGAACAATTAAAAAATGATATGGCGGCTAATCAAGAACAATGGAAAAGTGATTTAATGGTGCTGAAAAAGGATTTAGCTTCCATTAAACTTGCCACATTTGATGCGAAAACTTCGTGGCAGGTTTACAAAACTCAGTTCATGATAGTGGCGGAAGCGAACGGATGGGACTCTGCTACCAAGGCCTGTCATCTTGCAGCATCCCTGAGAGGTGACGCAGCGGACATTCTCCAGACCCTTCCGGACAGCCAGCGCCTGGATTTCGCTGCCCTCACATCTGCGTTGGAGCTTCGCTTCGGTGAGAAGTGCCAGAAAGATTTCAGCCGACTCCAGTTGAAGTCCCGTTTCCAGAAAACCGGGGAAACCCTGCAAGAGCTAGCGGCGGACGTCGAGAGATTGTCTCATCTTGCTTTTTGTGACTGTCCTGCGGATGTTCGAGACAACCTGGCACTCAACTACTACATCGACGGGGTTCGAGATCCGGAAATCCAGAAAGCTCTACGGATGGCGGATGTCAAAGACCTGAGTTCTGCTGTTGTGTATGCGATGAAGTTGGAGGCCGCCCAGCAAGCAACCCGCAAGGATCGCCATTCAATCCGCGGCGTGAAAACTGATGAGCCTGATCCGGTTTCGTCACGTTTTGCTGAACTGGTAAAGCAAATAAAAGAAATTGCAGGAATCCTCAAAAGGACTTCGGCTCCCAAGGACCATAATGGACAATCACTTAAGTGCTGGAAATGTGGTGGCGAGGGTCACTTACGAAGAAACTGTGAAGCTCGTCAAGGAACCAGAGGGAAGAGCACCTCTCCCTCGCAGGTCCAGGAAAACTAAGCCATGGCAATCTCGCGGGGCGGAGGTCGCCAAATTGGAATGAGCCCCATCTTAAAGTTTTCCAGATTTCATCGACGAGTGGCGGCAGTAATGGACTGTTTGTTTACGCATATGTAAACGGGTTTCCCTGCGAACTGATTATTGACACTGGAGCCAATGTTACGATCATTAGAACAGATGTGGCTCGTCAATTTGGACTCAACATTCTGTGGACGCCGCCCTGCGTTACCCTCCAAACTGTGACAGGTGACAAGATCGAGATTGAAGGTAAAGTGAACTTAGAAATTGTGTTTGGAAATGCCATTTACCATCATACCGCATTCGTTGCTGCTATCATAGACCCCTTCATTCTCGGATTGGACTTTTTAAAGAAGTATGACTTCAACCTCGACTTCAAGACTAACGAGCTGCACTCGACGAGAGAAGACATAGCAGTCTTTCCCGCAGAAAGTGATGTAAAATCCGCTCATCAAATAATTGCCCAAACAGATTTATCAATTCCCTCAAGGTCAGAATCATTAATACCCGGCTCCATTGAAGAAAGCAATAGTTTTAGATTTGGACTCATTGAATACCCCAACTTAAGCAATAACCCAAAAGGAGTGCTGGTAGCATCTACGCTTGTGGACCTTTCTAAGGATGTAATTCCAGTGAGAGTCGCCAACGTGAGTGAAAGGCCAAGGAATATCCGGAAAGGCGAAGTGTTAGCAACTTGTACTCCCGTAAACTGCATCATTAGAAGAAACAATTCCCCCGAGACTGTGTCTTCTGAGTCCTTGACATCGAAGTTAATTGGGAGTGCACCCTTATCGAAGGATCAAAGAACTGCTGCGGAACAATTGGTGGACGACTTCAAGCATCTGTTTTCATCTACATCGGAGGATGTGGGTCGGACGAATTTAACGCAGCATAGGATCTATACTGGAGAACACCCCCCTATTAAACAGCATCCAAGACGACTACCGTTCGCCAAGAAGGAAGAGGTTGAGACCCTCCTGAAAGAGATGAAGGAGAATGATGTAATCGAACCCTCATCCAGTCCTTGGGCCTCTCCCATCGTCTTGGTCCGAAAGAAAGATGGCTCCACCAGATTTTGTGTCGATTACCGACGACTGAATGAAATCACCAAGAAAGACAGTTACCCTCTTCCACGGATAGACGACACCTTAGACACTCTTTCCGGACACAAGTGGTTTTCGACCCTGGACTTGAAGAGCGGCTACTGGCAGGTTGAGATACACCCTGATGACCGAGAAAAGACAGCATTTACAACTGGACAAGGCTTATGGCAGTTTAAAGTGATGCCCTTCGGCCTCTGCAATGCACCAGCTACGTTCGAGCGTCTTATGGAGACAGTGTTAAGAGGACTTTCTTACGAATCCTGTCTGGTCTACTTAGACGATATCATCATCGTGGGACGCAGCTTCGAAGAACATCCGGCAAATCTTAGGAAGGTGCTGCAAAAGCTTAAGGAAGCCAATCTGAAGTTAAGCCCGTCCAAATGTAATTTGTTCCGCCGGGAAGTGAACTACCTTGGTCACATCATCTCTTCTGAGGGTGTGCAAACCGATCCAGAGAAGGTATCTGCGGTCAGGAGTTGGAGTCGTCCCGAAAACATCCATCAGCTGCGAAGTTTCCTGGGGCTCTGCACGTACTACAGGAAGTTTGTAAAGGGTTTTTCCAACATCGCACGACCTTTGCATAAGCTGACGGAGAGCAAGCAAAAGTTTGAATGGTCCAAAGAATGCGAAGATGCATTTCTACGACTGAAGGAGGCTTTAACATCAACGCCTATCCTCGCCTATCCTCAGCCTGAAAAATCCTTTATCCTGGACACTGATGCGAGCAACGAGGGCATCGGAGCTGTTTTATCCCAAGAAATTGACGGAAATGAACATGTCATCGCTTACTGGAGCAAATGCTTATCAAAGTCGGAGCGAAATTACTGCGTCACCAGAAAGGAGTTACTGGCCATAGTGAAAGCTGTAGAACACTTCCATCATTACCTCTACGGCCGAAAATTTCTGCTTCGGACAGATCATGCCTCATTAACTTGGCTTTTGAACTTCAAAAATCCGGAAGGTCAGATAGCCAGGTGGATTCAGCGGCTCCAGGAATATGACATGGAGATCAAGCACCGAAAAGGGTTGTCTCACGGCAATGCAGACGCTTTATCAAGGAGACCCTGTCCTGAGAACTGCAATTATTGTTCCCGAATCGAGAAACAGTATGGAACGACTAGCCCTAATGCCTATCAGGTGACAGTGACTCCAACTTCATCAGAACCTGATCCATGGAGTGATGACCAAGTTCGAAAAGATCAACTTGAAGACCCCGACATAAAACCAATTTTGGAGTTCATGGAAAGTGACAGTCGACGCCCTCGCTGGCAGGACGTTTCCACCTTCACTCCTGCAACAAAAAGATACTGGGCTCTATGGAACTCGCTCCATTTACGGAACGGCGTACTGTACCGAAAATGGGAATCTGACGACGGCAAAACATCTAGGTGGCAGTTACTACTTCCCCGATCAAGGATTTCAGATGTTCTGAAAGAAATACATAGTAGTGCGACTGGAGGACATTTTGGTGTCTTGAAAACCCTCAATAAAGTTCGGGAGCGCTTCTTCTGGAGCAAGGCGAAGGATGACGTGGAGAAGTGGTGCCATTCTTGTGACGCCTGTTCTGCTCGTAAAGGACCGAAGAAAAGAAGCAGAGGGAAGCTACATCTGTACAACGTTGGAGCTCCTTTCGAACGAATTGGGATCGACATCCTGGGTCCTCTACCAAGAACTGCTGATGGGAACAAATACATTCTTGTTTCCATCGACTACTTCACCAAATGGCCGGAAGCATATCCCATTCCAGATCAAGAATCTACTACCGTAGCAGAGACTCTAGTCCAGCATTGGATCTCGAGATACGGAACACCTTTGCAGATTCATTCCGATCAAGGGAGAAATTTCATCTCTGCTGTGTTTAAGGGCCTATGTCAAATTCTCGGAATTGAGAAAACTAGGACAACACCACTACACCCACAATCGGACGGCATGGTGGAGAGATTTAACCGCACAATCCTAAATAATCTCTCACTTATGGTATCCAGAATTCAACAGGATTGGGACAAGAAGCTACCTTTGTTCCTGCTGGCCTACCGCAGTGCTGTCCACGAGACTACCGGATATGCCCCATCTCAGATGCTCTTCGGACGAGAGCTTCGGCTACCTTGTGATCTCGTCTTCGGTCGTCCTCCGGATGCGCCTTCATCGCCTGAGGAGTACATCCAGGATCTCCAGGCCCGGTTGGAAGACGTTCATAACTTCGCACGAGAGCGAATCAACATCGCGGCGGAGAAGATGAAGACCCGATATGACACAAGGTCTACTGGACATAAATTCAACGAAGGCGACAAGGTTTGGTTATGGAATCCCATCCGACGGAAAGGTCTGTCACCCAAATTGCAGTCGCATTGGGATGGACCCTACAAAGTCCTTAACCGACTAAATGACGTCGTAGTGAGGATCCAAAAATCACCTAATGCAAAACCTAGGGTTGTACATTATGATCGGTTAGCCCCATACTATGGCCATAGTTCATGAGTATTACGTAAACAACCATGGTTGATAACATAAAAGTTGTAGATAATTTTTGCTTTTAATGTTTAGTAATATTTCTTGTTATTATTGTGTTTTCTGTATCTGTTAGTTATTATTTAATGTGTGGAATTGTGAACTTGTGATAGAAGTTTGGCACCCTTTCTGGGGATTGTACTGCCCGGGACGTGCAGTCCTTAGGAAGGGGGCAATGTTACAAATCCTGCAAATAGTAATTATTGTAGTAACGTAACCTGTAAATAGTTTCCCGTAATGAATATACAACCCCTTTTTCATATGGCTAAAATATACGACCCCTATTCCCTTTCTGTTCATTGATAAAATTTGATAACGGTCAACGCATTTCGAGAAGCGTGTGGAATATTTGAGAAAATTCTTTTCGGTGTATTTAAGCCGTTAGCGATGGATAAACAGTTGAGTTTCGATTCAGATTTCGAACTGAGTGTGTGTATTAGCTCTGTTTATAGCGAGGCATTTCGCTGTGTTGTTTTCGTATTTGGAAGTAAATACGTGTGTAAACGTTGAGTTTACGGTGTTGCGTGATAATTGCTTAATTGCTGATGAATAATTTTGCAGTTGTTGACGATCTTTCCTGTACATAGTGTAAATAAATTTCCTGTGTTTTTTATCAAGAACTGTGTTTTCATTTCAAGAAAGTGGAAGTCGCACCGAATCCGTTACAATACTTTACGCGTCGTTCTGGTAAATAATCTCTAAAAATATTTAAACAACATTTTTCTTATTGTTTTAAAGTAATGTTAAACAATGAAAGTGAGTTTGAAGTATTCCAATTAGTTAAAAAATAAATGCATGGGACAAGAAATGACAAAAAAAAAAAAAAAAAAAATCATTACTACCCTCTATAAGTTGACCACCAAAATACTGCAAGAAATGACAAAAAAAAAAAAAAAAAAATGATTACTACCCTCTATAAGTTGACCACCAAAATACTGCACCGCAAGTGGTCAACTTACACAGATTTCACTGTACTGCGGTTTATCTGCACACCGCAGTATGTATTGCATTCGGATGTTCCGAAAGGGGTCTTTCACACCTTTTTAATTTTGGGTGAGAATCAGTTTTAATTTCAATGCAAATTCAAGTGATATAAAACTTTGGCAAACATTTGGCAATATGTCCCCAAGCTTTTGTTCGCAAAGTTTTGTCACCAACTTGGTAATATATCGCCGAATTGGCGACAAATTCACGAAAAAAATTTATTTTTCCAATTTGGTTTCAAAAATGCGTTATTGGCGATATTTAGAGTTATCCATCGAATCACTTTAAAATTGTCGATATTGGGAAGCCATAATCTCTGTAAAACACTTTTTTGCATCGGTTTGCTATAAACTAATTAATACTTAAAATGTTTTTAAATTCCTTAATGTGAGGGACGCGCCCGAATCAGGTAAGGTTATGGTGTTGGTGTTTTTCGGAAAGTGTTGATTTAAAGTCATCTAGATTGGTGTAAAAGGAAGCCATGTGGTGCACACATTAACTCTTTTAAATGTGGATTTATTTTTATGTCTGTTATAAACTAAATACAGGCGTCCCTCGTATAACACGGCTACAAATTTGCGATTGTTACACGGTTTCGATATTACACGGCTCGACACTTGAATTTAATACTTCACGGTTTTGATATTACACGAAAGTTGTGTTTATAAAAGATGGAATTTTATTTTTGTTTAATACATTCCGTTAATGCTTGATAATAACTCTAATCAGTTTTTACTTTGTTTCTATGAAACTTGGTTTCGATATAACATGGTGCCTATCCTCTGATTCACATTATTTCTAAGCCTCGTATAATACGGTATCGATATTATAGGAAACACGGTTTCGATACAACACGATACATATTGACATGATTTTTACTATGTACATGATTAATTACTGTAAAAAATAAGTTAGAAAATTATTTTAAAAGAAGTCTCGTATAACACGGTTTCGATACTACACGGAACGAATTAACCGTGTTATACGAGAGACGCCTGTATATAAATAAAAACAGCTACTTCTTTTCCTATTATACACGTGTAGACAGTGGCGGCGATTCGGGGGGGGGGAGCCCCCCCCCACTTTTTATGGTGAGTTAATTTTATTATTCAGGAACCAAAACTAGAAATTATATAAAAACGAGCTGATGTGTGCATCACATGACTTCCTTTTACTCCAATTTAATGGCATTTTCTCATTATTGGCAGTTTTAATATGATTCAATTGTTTACTCTCTAAATATCACCTACAGTGGCCAAATTAAAGCCGGATTTAAAAAAAAAAAAAAAAAAAAAAAGGAAAGAAAGAAAAATCGCCAAATTTATCACCAAGTTGGCGACCAAAAGACTGCCGATATATCGCCAAGTGTCCGCCAAATAATAACACCACTTGAGTTTACATCGAAATTAACAATGATTTTCCCCCAAAAAAGGACAAAAGACCCCTTTGGAGCATCCGAATGCAACCAAAAAGGAAGGTGCACAACTAGACCCCACTAGGAGTCAACGCAGCAAATTTCAACTTTCTAGGACATTCCGTTCTTGAGTTATACAACATACATACACACATACGCACATACATACGTACATACAAACGTCACGAGAAAACTCGTTCTAATTAACTCGGGGATCGTCAAAATGGATATTTCAGGTGTCTGTATGTTCCTAGGCACATATCCACGTGTGGTCGGGTTGAAAAAAAAATTCAACATTCATTTGCGGGTGAGCAAAATGGAAATTAAGGCTGATTTTTGGGTGAAATTTTTTTTTCGCGAATACAATACTTCTCTTTTTGTAAAAGGAAGTAAAAAGCAAAAATGTCAAAATTTTCAAAACATAATTATTGTCTTACTTTGTATATCTGTTTACGAACCATTGAGTAGCACAAGCAATAACTTTTAGTTTTTGTATTCATTTTTTAGATATTAGTAAATCAATTGTTTTACTTAAACGAGCCATACTTGTTTAATAAAATTATTACCGAGTACTTGTGCCACCTCAAAATACTTCGGGGTAAATAATGGAAGTCTAATTCTAAGTGTTTCTTCAGGGAATGTTCTTGCTTACAAAATTCATCAAAATCTTAAGAAAAACGTGATTTAAGTTGTTAGACTTGCATCAATTTCCCTAACAAAATTTTGTACCTTTCTTCTTTTTTTTTTTCTTAATTTTTTTCTGCTGCTTAAAATCCTGTAGCTTTTAGTTGTCTTCCCCCCCCCCCCCACTTATAAGCCCCAATCGCCGCCACTGCGTGTAGCTACCTAAAATTGATAAATGTACCGTTTTGATTTTAAAAAAATGGTCACCTTACCTATGGTTCTTTCTTTATATCACACAATAACTTTAAACAAACATAGGGTTTCAGTTTAGTTTTCTCTTTGTTTAGAAGGCGAGGTCCTTTTTTTTTTAAAAAAAAAAAAAAAAGGTCCGAACGGTTAAGAAATAAAAACTACCATCAAAATCCGATGCTGCTGCCCGAGGATGTGTTGCATTACTTTACTATACCCGTTTAACATGTCAGGTCAACATTATTGTTGTTGACCTGATATGATAAACGGGCATCTTTTGCCAGCTCTTGTTAGCTTTAATTGTGCCGAGAGTACGAAAACTTTAATTCTAAAAAACAAAATATCCCGCGGGAGTGTGAATTTCATACTGCATGCTGTCAATCGATTTCTACCTGCTGAGAAGAGCAGTACAGTAAAAACTTTAAATATTTTTACCCTAAGTTTGTTGCGAACTGAAGCAAAAAAAGGGGGGGGGGCGGTGTGCACAACTAGACTCCACCAGGAGTCTACGCACAAAATTTCAACTTTCTAGGACATACCGTTTTTGAGTTATGCGTGATACATACGCACATACGTACATACGCACATACATACTTACATACGACGTCATGAGAAAACTCGTTGCAATTAATTCGGGGATCGTCAAATAGGATATTTCGGGTACTTATACGTTTTTAGGCAACGTCTGGTAGAGTTGAAAAAAAAATTCAATATTCATTCAGGGGCGAGAAAAATCTAAATTAAGGCCGATTTTTCGGTGAAAATTTTTTCGCGAATTCAATACTTCCTTTTTTGTATGTATGTTGTTCATTAAGCTTTTACGTTGTACAATAAGATTTTTAATTAAATAATTTAAACGCGAAAAAAGTACTTCCACTTCTTCAAGTTGTGTTAAAATTTGCTTTAGGCGAGAAAGGCTTAAAGCAGTTGTAGAAGTGTTGGATGAAATGTGATTCTTTTCGAGAAGAAACAAGAGATCAGTGTGAACCGAGTAAATTTAAATCATTTTATGTAAACAAATACTGCCAATTTTTTTCTGGTTGGTAAAATATTGCGTGATTTTTCAACTGTGTAATTCAAGTGATATTATTTGACATTCGTTAGATTTGGAGTATCATGATTGGTGTCAGAAGTTACAGAATTCAGCAATATCATAAATCGGCGTCAGAGCTCCGTAGTATCACTGCTGCAAAACTGTGAGTAAACAAATTTTAATTGCATCATTCTTTGTGAATTTGACTTTTTTTTTAATCATAAGCTCGAAAGAAGGGTTTAATAACTTTAATTGAAGAGGCTATGTTTGATACAAAAATAATGGATTTAACGAGCTTTATTATTGTTCTGTATGATCTTATTTGGATTAACAGCACTTTCAAAAAATGTTCTTTAAAATATTATGACAAGGACGGCATATGAAACCTGTAGCCGTAAAAGAACGATTAGCCATTGAGCTAGAAAAAGTAAAACCTGAGAATTTTGGTTGCTGACATATATCGCTGATAGTTCGAAAAATCAATGACTGATTTTAAGAATTCAATCTGAAATTAGGTTTAGAAACTACATTAATATAAGAGGATTTTGGCCACCAGCTCATGTGATTCCTATTCCGGGCTGATGAGTGCTAAAAAGCACGAAACTGCAGTCCTCGGATGGAATAACTGAGCTGGTGGTGTATTTTATACATTAATATTACTCGAACGTTAAGCAAAAGGAGTAAATACAAATAAAGATGAATTTCTCGGAAATGCTGGAAAAAATGTTAAGATTATTTTTCGGTAGAAATGTAAGTCCCCTTAGAATGACTGTTTTGTCCTTTATGTTTATAAAATACTGTAGTTTTATTTTTCAATTATGTAATTTAATTGTTATTAGTATTTGATTAAGGGTCAGTTTTGGAGTATGATGCACTACAGAAATGGACAGAAAATGAAATTTTAGGAACCTGAAAATTTTTTTAGGCGACAGACAAATTATTTCTCAGTATTTATATAGGAAAGTTCAGTTCAACTTTGTTTCTGAAAGATCTTGATCTGAAATAACTAGTGGCCAAGATATTTTTTTTTTTGGGGGGGGGGGGGCTGGTCCCTGGAAATTTTTGGTATCCATACTAATTCGCAACTCCAATAAACGGTAGGGGGCGCTGCAGCAACTGTATAATGGCGGATAAAAAAGGTAAAACAAACAAATGCCGTAACTTATAACTTGCTTTGAAGCTTAATGAATGACAGTAACTTTTCACCGTGTTTGTGGGAAGCTATCTTTTCTATTCCTCTGAAATTGCGTTCACCACAAACTGTCTGAATTTATCCCAAAGAGATCACGTTGAACGGAATGTTTTACCTTTTTCGGTAGTATTGTTAATCCCGGCAAGGGGTATCGTATTCGAGCTCTGGAGTTGCGAATAACATAAAGCTGAAGAGTTTGTTTCTTTGATCGAGCTAATCTCAGGAAATACTGGTTAGATTTGAAAAATTCTTTATGTGTTGCATAGTCCATTTATTGAGGAAGGCCATACAACATCACGCTATGACTAATAGGAGTGGAGCAGCAATAAATTGTAATTGAAACAATATTAATCATGATGCATTTTTTGTTGCATCAACAGCTGAAACTTTTGATGCCTGAATAGCTCCTTCGGTAAAGCGCTGGGCCAGCAACCCTAGAGTATCGGGTTCGAACCCGACTGCAGGCGGGAAGATTTTCAGCATTTATTACCCGTTTCATTTAAAAATTAATAAATTTACAAATCAAGGGTTTTTATTTTTTATTTATTTTTTTTCGATTTTCTTATTTAACGGAATACATCGATGTGGATAAGGGTGTGCAATTTTTTACTACATATATATCACCGATATATCGCAGCGTGATGTACTTAAAATTGTTTATAAAGCATTGTTGTTTTATTAACGTAGGCGAAACTGTGGGACACAGCTAAAAATAAATAAAGGAAAGTATAATTTGTTTCTCAATATTATTACTGACTCAGGTAACGCTGAGTATGCTTGCTAGTCTGTATATATACATCATTCATTTTCATTTTGTTCTTATGACACAAGTATTTCATTTAAATTCTTTATTCCTTAGGTTCGGAGATTTTCACTTAATTTTGTTTCAGTAATCAATTGCTTATTATTGTAACCACTTTGCAAATGCCTGGCGTTTGTCAAAATCCATTCTCTTTGTGATTGGAAAAAAGCTAGCCACACGATCCTTAGTTGCGTGGCCAATGAAATTAATTCGTTTCATCTGCTTTTTTCTATCTATAAACATAGCATTGATTTTCATTGGTTTATTTAGTTTTTTCATTTATCTTTTTTAAGACGATAAATCTGAACTTAGTAATATTCTTTACTCATTGCTTTTCGGATTAGATGTTGCAAGTTATTATTTTATTCTTTTAGTTTAAATGCTTTGCTGCGGTGGTTTTGACTGATTTTAAGCGTATTTAAATAAGATGCTTTTTTTTTCTTTGGAAGATGGTGTTTTGACGGACATTTGTCGTCATTTCATCAGGATTTTTTTTGTATTACTTCATATGCTTGGAACTAAGGTAATATTACTTGTGCACATTTCAAATAACTAAAAAGATTCTTTATTACTTTCTTCTATATCTAATATATAGAAGAAAGTATTGGATTCGTGCAAATTTTCGAATTTCGAATTTTGACGGATACGAACGTTTTGAGGTGTGCTGAGTCCATTTCGACCATTTTTGGAAAATGTCTGTCTGTCTGTGTGTGTGTGTGTATGTATGTGTGTCACGTCTGTGTGTGACCAGTTTTTTGTGGCCGCTCTACAACAAAAACTACCGCATGAAATCGAACGAAATTTGGTACACATATGTGCCCCTATGTGAACTTGTGCCCATTAGTTTTTGGCGCGAATTCCTCCAAGGGGGGTGGAGCAATGGGACGTTTTTCGAGTTACGCGTGCTTGCTATTCCTCAGGAAGTAACTGGCGGAATCAAACAAAATTTGGTCCATATGTTGGTATTAACAGGAACAGGTGCTGATTCAATTTTGGTGTCAATAACTCAAACGGGGGTTGAGCTATAGAACGTTTTTTGTCGTCAATTGTGACTGCTGTATCTCAAGAAATAATGAACGGAATGAAAGAAAAATTTATCGGCAAGTAGCCCTTAGTGGGTATAAGAACTGATTTTATTTTTGTGTCAACAGCTAAAAAGGGGGTAGCGCAATCACCCGTTCTTTTTTTCCATTTTGAGTGCCCTATCTCAAGAAGTAATGCTACGTTCTGGTTGAAATTTGGAATATATGTGAATCCATATGTAAACAGGCTTTGGTTCTATTTTGACGCCGATCGCTCCAAGAGGTGTTGATTTTTTTTTTTTTTTTTTTTTTTTTTGCGAATAAAAATATTTTTATTAATGCAACAATAAGAAAGATAAATCGTAATAGATTGTCGTCTGCGTATTTCTCGTGATTTTAATTGTATGGAAATGATCAGAAATATTATCCCAATGATTTAAAATTTTTAACTGTTGCCATCTTATGTTTGTTAACAAATAAAATATTTGTAATTAATTCAAGCAAGGCTTTTAAAATAACTTTCAATTTTCGCTCTTTGCTTTGCTTTTGCAAAAATTCAGACATTGGGATAGTCGTCAAGTTTTTGCATGTGTCATTTTGTTTTTGTTGGGAATATTGCTTCCTCGTCAAGCATGGGGAGGGATCAGAAAAAAAAAAAAAAAAAAAAAAAAAAAGAAAAATATAGAAGAAAGTTTCGTGATGGCCACAACATACTAGTTTTTATTTCGGAGTGGGAAAGAAAGTTTACACCTGCCCAAAGAGTTTTTTTTTTTTTTTTTTTAACTTTATAGAACGAGCACAGCCGTGCAGGTACAGCTAACAGTACGGTATGTTAGTTTCAGTCCGATTCCGCGTCAGAAACTCGTGCTGCTGTTACCTGGTAGAACAACTGCTATTTTATTATAGTTGGTTGCAAAATTGACGAAAAAAATATTGACTGAAATGTTTTGTTATAATTATTTTTCGAATACGAAAGTGATCAATTAGGGAAGAAAGCTCTTAATTTTTTTACAGCGGAAAAAGGAGGACTTCTGTTGAAATAAAAAAAAATTTGCTAGCTAATGTTTAAGTTCGTTCGAGATTTTTATAAATCATTACAAAATTAATGTTCAATTGTGACATAAGGATATTTATAAAACAAAGAATATAAATGTACGCATGTGTTTATATATGTGTGTATGTTCCCTATGCACAGGGCCTGATTATTGCTGAAGGCCATGGCCTATGGCCCCCTTTCTTTAGGGGCCCCTAATGGCCCGAGAAGGAACGTAGGGGGGAGGGGGTTACAAACGCCAGAAACAAAACGTACCAAACTGATCAAATTTTAATTTTAGGATCCGAAAAGGGCGTTTTTCTTTTATATGAGGGAGAAAAAAAGGCTCGCAAAAACTAAAAAAAAATATCCATAGAAACCACTCTAATTTTCTGCATCAGATAAAATTTGTTCCAATGTTCTATGGTAATTGGAACTTGAATTATAACTGGTCTTGACTAATTTCATGTAACTGCAGGTAAGCGTTCAAATAGAAATCCGTTGTTGATAACAGTCGTCGTTGAACAATGCTTTTATTAAAATTTGTAGCAATGAAGAAAATCATTAAGAAGCAGGGCCGTCGACAGGATTTATGGGCCCCTATGCAACTTTCTTCAGGGCCCCTAACTTTTCACTTTAACCTTTAGCCTCCTCTTTCTAAGTTCTATTTTCATATAAACATCCAAAAAAAAAAAAAAAAAGTTAGTTGATCTGATAAAAAGGTGTTTTTTTCTCAGTTAAAATTGATTTGCGATTTCAAGTATGGGGAACCCTTTTTGGAGCTCGAACAACTTGAAGTCAATAGCAAAACAGACCACTTATTTGTTTTTTCCTCACGACGTGTTTTTTCCTCCCGTGTGTGTGCTTAACGAAAAAAATAAAATAAAATAAACAATTCTGCTGTGCTGTCTTTTTTTACCTTGGAGGAGGAGAGATATCAGGAGAGTGATGTAGTGACCTCTCCTTTGGGTTGAGAGTAGAATATCTCCAATTTTAGGGGGTCCGGCGGTTTCTCCCCCGGAAATTTTTTTGAAAAATACATTTAAAAAATCTGCATTTTAATGCCTTATACGGGATAATAGAAACTACAAAAACGTCAGGTAAAAAAAAAAAGAAAAAATTTCTTAAACTTTATACTCTTTTGCAAATTAAGACAATACAAAATACAAATTGCTCTTGGTTCGACAAAAAAGTGTGAGGGAGGAGAAACGATGACGCATTGTCACTTGCTCACATCGACTCTCGATATATAATTAGTTTTTGATCATCCCTTCAACTCATCAACAAACACAACACTGAATTTACTGAAAAACGATCAAGATTTAAAAATGCTTTAAAAGAAATGGTGGAATTATTTAGAAATTAAGTAATGAGAAAATAACACCCTAACCATTCGGACAATTCCTACTTTATGCATATAATAGGAAATAAATTTGAAGCACTTTTCAAGCAGTTTCAGAAACTTTTTAAATTATTTTCAAGGCCTCTAGAACAATTTAAGTTTTTCAAAGCAGTTCATTTGTACAAATCTCTGATATTTAACGTTGATAGCATAGTTTTACATTCGAACTTAGTAAGAAACCCCTATTATTCTGCACTATTTGTATTTTTTAATAACAAGTAGTGTAGAAAACGAAAAGGAATAGAGGTAGTGTAGTAAATTTTTCTCAAGCCAAAGAGATTGACAGTATGCAGTAGAAGTAATAAAAACAAGCAATAACAAAAGAACTTTCAAAATACGGAATTCACGTTTAAAAATAAATAGCAAATGTGAACATGCTAATCACGAAACTATATCTCAAGCAAGCAATGTGTTACAGGAAAGTCATAACCATTTTTTTACATTTTTAATGCAGAATGTAGCAAGGAGATGAATTTGGCACATTTTGGCTTCCCCTGCCCCCCTCCTCGCATTTGAAGAAGTTTAAAATGTCCCTAGTTGGCAAGATCTTAATGTTTTCAAGCACTTGAAAATGAAATATTTTAAAGTATTTTCCTTATTTTAGGATCGAATCATGCAATGTTTTCGAGAGTTGAGGACCTCCAAAGAAGCGGGGGACCTAAGCTATTTTAGTTGTAAGGGTAGTTGTAAGGGGAAATTACTCTAATTGGAGTGAGGTTTTAAGCGGGGTTCCTCAAGGATCAGTGTTAGGGCCTGTTTTGTTCATTGTTTTTATGAACGATATTCACAAAAATATTTCTGGGAACATGAATTGTTTTGCTGATGATGTCAAAGTTATGGGGACTGTAGATAATGAAGAACAAGCAAAACAGCTGCAAGAGGATCTAGATCATATTACGGAGTGGGCTGATAAATGGGGTATGGCTGTTAATGTTGGGAAATGTCAAGTGCTACATTTAGGGCATGGAAATAAGTGTACAAATTATTATTTGCAAGGTTCAGTCATTAGTCAGGCAGACAAAGTTACTGATCTGGGGGTCTTAATAAGTCAGGATTTAAAGTTTAGCCAACAGTGCAGCATTGCTAGTAACAAGGCCAATAAGATGCTTGGGTTTATCAATAGATCTATTTCAAACAAATCTAAAGAAGTTCTTCTGCCCTTATATAGAAGTTTGGTAAGACCTCATTTGGAGTATGCTGTTCAGTTTTGGTCTCCTTATCTTAAGAAAGACATTAATGTATTGGAAAGGGTTCAAAGGCGAGCTACAAGGCTAATAAATGGACTTTCCCACTTAGATTATGATTCCAGGCTTAGAAGGCTAAAAATGTACAGTCTTGAGCAAAGAAGAGACCCAGGGGACATGATTCAGCTGTTTAAATTTATTAAAACGAAAGATGTTACGGGGCTAAAGTGTAGCACTGAAAACAGGACAAGGGGTCATTGTTTTAAGCTATTTAAATCTCAGGCTAACATGGATATTAGGGAAAATTAATTTTTTAGCAGGGTAGTGGAACCTTGGAACAGCTTACCGGAAGAGGTGGTAATGAGCAAAGGAGTAGACAGTTTTAAGAGGGCCATTGATCTTCACTGGGGATTGTAAATTAACTAGGACCAGTCTAGCTGGGCCCAGAGCCTGTTGCTGGTCGTCACTTTTGTATTTGTATTTGTATTTATTTTAGCTTATAGGTAAATGATCCAGCACTGATTCTAATTAATGGTGATATAACTGTGCCCCTTTTAGACATGTAAGGGCGTTCTATACACTTTGATGAGGAATGCTCTTTCAAAAGCCCCCCCCCCCCACGTTTTTGTTCTGGAACAACACTAGAAATAGTTTCAATTTGTATCACTGTACCCAAAACTCAAATCAACTCATATTTTAAAATCGTTTCATCAAACTGCGTCTCCTGCCTTGTTTTGAGTTTCGAACGCTAAAATGCAAGTGCTTATTTAAAAGTCTTTTTTTTTTTTTTTTGCCCCTTGTCGATTTCAGTAAAGTTCTGTTTATCTTTCAAAACGAAGCGATTGCCTTTTGCTTTGAAATCACGCAAAAAATAGATAAATAAATCAAAATAATAATAATAATTCTTTTTAGTTAATGGCGTAAATAGGGGGACTCACTTCGAACATGATCACTTTCACTGAACTCACTTCGATTCACAACTCCCATGAACTATAGGGGGCGCTGCAGCCACTGTTTAATGGCGGATCAAAAAGGTAAAACAAACACATGCCGTAACTTATAACTTGCTTTGACGCTTTGTGAATGAGAGTAATTTTTCATCGTGTTTGTGGGAAGCTTTCTTTTCTATTCTTCTGAAATTACATTGCAGCATAAACTGTCTGAAGCTTGTAATTTACCCCCAAAAAACACGTGGAATGGAATGTTTTACCATTTTCGGTAGCATTGTTAATCACCGTATAAGGTAGCGTATTCGAGCTCTGGAGTTGCGAATTAAAAACTTTTAATCTTAACTCTAGGAGAATGACTTCCTTCAAACTAAAAAGTTTTCGAAAAAAAAGGGGGGGGGGATTTATCTTTCTCTTAGGCCCGCTTCGCGGGCCCCCAATCTCTCACGGGCCCCTATGCAATGCATAGGCTTGCCCCCCCCTCTCGACGGCTCTGTTAAGAAGAAAGATATGTTGTCATTCTTTTCCCTTAGAATATGAACAAATAAAATTCCGACTTTTTCTGAAATTGGGGGATTTAAAATTTTTCCTTTTTGATTAATTTTCCGTAATCCGTCAAGGAATTTTACATTTTTTTTTTTGGTTCAAGCCTGGCTTGTTAAACACGCGTCACTTGACGTAACTTTTATTTTCGAGGTAGACCGTGCAAAGTTGGGTGACGCAGCTAGTAAATACAAATCATTTTTAGAACTTGAAAGAGGTATAATCGATGAAATAAAGCTTGTAATCCAAATGTCGTTGCTTTTCGGTGAGGGGGGGGGGATGACATTACCAAAATTTAAAAGTAATGAAAATGGAAAATGAGCTTTTATTTTTCACTTTTCACTTTCTTGTACAATGAACAATTTTAGAAATAAATCATTAGAATAAAAACAATTACATTTTAGATTGTTAGTAGCTATGAAAAATATCAAACGTTGTGAAATGATCAACAAAAATTCATAACACAAAAATAATTTATTTCATGATAATTTAAAATTTTCTCACAACATTAATTAAAAAATAATAGGTATTAGTAACACTACAAGGAACTTACAGCGGAAATATGAAAATAAATAAATTTTACTAAAAAGCATAGCTTTTAATAATGTAAATATCTTTAAAAATATAAAGTTGGAATTTTTTCCTGAAAGTAAAAATGAAAAGTAATAAATAAATAAGTATAAAATGATAAATTTGCAAAACGTCCCTGACCGGTGTTTTGAAGTCGCAGAGAAGTCTTTCTTTTTAATACAGAAAAGATGTGAGCAGAGACAATCGACTGCTTTGGAGTTTTTAAATCCGCAAGCTCACATCTCTTTTGAAAGGAAAAAGGAGTTTCTTGTAACACTCCGAAACACGTTTTAGCACGCTTTCCTTTATTTATTTTTAGCTATGCATCGCGGTTTCACCCGCGTTAATAAGACAACAATATATTTAAAAACTGTTTTAAGTATGTCATGCTATGATATAAAATTACACCCTTGTCCATCGGTATTTTCCAACAAAAAAGAAAACCGAAAAAAATTTTTCAATTGAAAATAATTGAAAACCCTTGATTTAAAAATTTACATGATATTATCGGTAACTTTAATAAAACAGAACGTTAATACTCCCCCCCCGTCGGCAGCCGGATGCGAACCCGAGATAATCGTATTTCTAGTCCGGCGCCTAACCGATTGAACTACGATCGAACGCTTAAAACGGCTTCATTGAGCAATAAATAATGCATCATAAAATATTAAATCTAAAACGTAATTGTTTCCATTTTCATGATATATTTCTATAATTGAACTTGCTAACGTATCGCCAGATGAGAGCCCTTGCGACGCAGAAAGAGACTGAAATTAAAGGTTCGTCTAACAGTGGCCGCCGCTCATATGAATCACGTTTGTGTTAAAATAGCTTTGATTCCATAAAGCAGCTGATTCAATAAAGCGGCGAATTGAATAAAGCTGAACTTTATTCTGTTTTTGACAATGTGATTCACTAAAGCGGTAGATTCAATTAATCACTGATTCAATTAACCGGCGTTCACTGTATTAAAAAAAAAAAAAAAAAAAAAAAAAACAGATTTTGAATATGTTCGGAAATGGCTATTCGAGTCTAACCTCTAGTTGCTCCTCTGAAAGCTTTAAGTTTTCAAGATTGAGCGGCATTATTACCTATGTGACTGCTGTTTTAGAATCCGTGAAATGCCATATTTCTCGAGCATATCATAAGAATACATCGCGCTTCAAAAAGAAGCATTTTATTGACGTCATATAACGTCGTGAAACTTATCAAAACAAGACGTCTTTCTGGATTTATTTGGAGGGTATTGTCAAGAGTATAATGTTCATTCTTTTCTTCTTCCCTATTTTTCAACCAGTAAAACTTGTGTTAAAAATTTATCTTGTTTAGTTTCCTCACTGCTCTGATGAGTTGAAGGGGGTGGGGGGGGGGAGGCTTGGATATTGAAAGGTCAGTCAATGGTTCATGGCTACAATTTTTACACGTCATAACAATAACTCAAATCATTCTTGGGAAAACATGCCAAAATAAATAATCCTTGAAGCGGGCTTTTATTTTTCTGCAAACTACATAGCAAGGAACCGCGCGCAGTAGTTTGGGGCAGGGTTGCGGAGTCGGAAGGAAAATTGCCGACTCTGACCCCGACTCCGACTAATGGATTTTGAAACGCCCGACTCCGACTCCGATTGGAATTTTTTAAAAAAATTTCTAATTGTATTTTTTCAACTCCCTCTCTCCCTTCAGGGGAAGAGGGAAAATCTCTAAACAGAGATTGTAATATTAATTCCTTTTTATGAAATTTCGCATTTTTTTAAAATTTTAAACACAAGACGCATACAACGCTAGAAATTCAATTTTAAAATCAAATTTTCCAATAGTTACGAGTTAAAAAGTGAGATGACTTAAAAAATCCCTTTTAAAAAATTTGAAAAGGATTATCTGTAATTTGCCCTCTTTTAATGTTTAACAAATAGATATTGATCAAATCGTGTGCTTTCAATTTTTGAAAGCTGTAACTTGAGAAAAAAAAAAGCTTTTTTTCTAAATCCAAGTTCTTGAGAGGGAGTGGTTTGCCCCGGGTGACACCCATCTAGTAGATGACACCCAAAGTTAATTTCAGAGTTTATAAAAAATGTAAATATTTTAATTCTGAACATTTTCGCGAATATATTTAAAATAATATTTCATCAATAAAATTTCAGCGAAAATAGGGCACATATACGTCAGGAGCTAATTTTACACAAAATGCGACGGTATACAAATTTGTACGAATAGCTTTTACTATACCTATATTTCTTCTTCGCTAAATTTTTAATTTAAATTTTATTGGCTGCTTTAGAATTAACCTTAACATGAAGATTTTAAGATTAACTGCAATTATTGAGTGATGTAATCAAGAAATCATTTACACTTATTTTGTTCCATACTTTTTAGTGAGAACCAAGCTTATAGAAAGTCTTAATAAAGAAAAAAACATAAGATTATTTCATCTAATCTTTTGAATTCGTGCTTTCACGCCAGAACTTCTTTGAATTTGCCGATCACCCTTAAAGGTTTACACCTTAGCTACAGGCCTCAACTTACTAATTTGTTACGTTTCTTTTACTATTTTATACCTGAGATCGCTGATTGCCATAATGGCAGTTATTTTCTCATTAGTATCTTTTCATACATGTAATCGAACCAACTGGTAGTCAGTTTTTAAAAAATGCAAGGAGAGTCAGTGAAAATGAAAGAAAAAAAGAAGCCCGGAGGCGGAGTCGGCATGTTTTCTAACGACTCCAACTCCAACTCCTTTACCCCAAAATCAGTCCGACTCCAACTCCTTGACTCCGACTCCGACTCCACAGCCCTGGTTTGGGGCCATTCATTAATTACGTTACGTAAGGACGATTTTGGCAATTTTTGACCCCCCCTCCCCCAAGTAAGAACAAGTAAGATTTTTCAACCCCCCCTATCTCACGTAAGATTCCATTTTGTTTTTCAAAATAATAAGATAACGAATCTTACATCACTGAAATCGCTATTAATTTCACTAATGTTATTTTTTTTCAAGAACCTTTTTGTGTAAAGAGATATTTACTAAAAGGAATTTAGAATGAACGTTTTCTCGGCAGATACTTTTTTGTATATGATGCGGTACTAATTAAAAATGAGACATGTCATACACTGCAATTTTTTTTATTATATTTTACACTATTCATTATTTAAAATGCAAGTAAAAAACAACTCATCTTAGTACGTTTTTTACCTCCCAGAAGCGAATGAAACATGATCCCTGCCAAACCACTTGATGACGCGATTTTTAATATAAAATATCGACTTGGAAAATATTACGTAAGAATGACTCTGATCCCTCCCCCCTCCAAGTAAGGGTATGTAGAGATGTTTCCAACCCCCTCCCCCTCGGGACCCTTACGTAATTAATGAATGGCCCCTTTCTGAGAGCTGAAAATTAGATGTTTGATAATAATCATTTGAATATGGTTATGGTTTTACACGATTTCCTGAAAACATTTTTAAAAAGGAAAGTAATAAGTGTTGTCATTTGGTGATAGTAGTGGTAGATAGGGGACACATGCACTGCTCTTGGGGGAAGAAAAACTATTCTTTGAAATATGCTGCAATTTTAATTGTGTCAATTTTTTACAAATATTTAAAGGAAAAATGATCATGAAAGTCTCAAACATTATCTGGTCTTTACTTTCCTTTTTACAGCTATAACTTATTAACTTCGTTAAATAGAACGCCAGTACGTTTTCAAAGCAAAGATTTCCGCAAACTCTTTACTTGTTCTATTCAACAATTGTAAAAACATTTCTTCTTAAATTTTCGTTTTCAAATAAAATAAATGACCACTTGAAGATCTTAGCAGTAAAAATTTGGTAGTATCCATGTATTTATCCAAATATTTAAAACACGCTATCGCTTCAAGAACTACCTGGAATCGTGATCGAGTCAGCTATAAAAAAAAATTGGAAGCTTTCCAAAAAAGTTATTTGGCCCAGTTTCATCTTTGTATGACGTTAATTTACGGAGATATTAGTTGAAAAATGGACAGTATTATGTATATACTAGCTACGTAGCCAAGCTTTGCACTGTTCACCTCAAAAATAAAAGTTATGTCAAGGGACGCATGTTCAACAATCAGGCTTAAGCCAAAAAAAAACAAAATCAGTAAAATTTTGCTGCAGATTTCAGAAAAATAGCCAAAACGTAGACATTTTAAATCCTCCGATTACAGGAGAAGCCTTTAAAACAAAACCCAGAATTTTATTTGCTCATATTCGAGAAAAAAAAAGGCAACAGATCTTTCGTCTCAATGATTTTCTTTACGCTACAAATTTTAATAAAAGCAATGTTGCGGAAAATTGAGATGAAGCATTGAATAATGAGACATTTCCATAGTATTACGGACTCTACACTTCATAAGGATGTTTTAGCATCCCGATTACTCATGATTAGTGCAAATACTAAAGTTAAACTTTTTGTAAATGTATGGTCCTATGTGTACTTATGTAATAGCATTGAAAAAAGTTTAGATTTGTTTTAAATTTCTAAAAATATAGGAAGACATATAGTATGTTACGGATTCTACACTCAAAAGACATGGAAATTTTTGTTTAAACTTTTTTCAAATTTTCCGTGAAAGTATATTCTTACCTAATGAAGGTTTTTTATAGGGCTCGACCGATGGCATTTTTTGGCCGATGGGCCGATGCCGATTGTTGGCCGATTGTTCAAAGATGGCCGATGGTCGATGGCCGATTGTTTTCCTCCAAATGGCCGATTGCCGATGGCCGATGGCAAAAAAAAAAAAAAAATCTAACAGAAATAAATTGATAAGACTGTCATGGATTTAAAGGATCATTGATTCATTTCACTTTACTTCCTTTCTACAAGTAAGAAATTGTAATCACAAAAAAAAAATCAGATTTCGACCTAAATTTCTATTTTACAATCATCCAATTTAAAGTTCGCAAGTTTTATCGGCACATATGTACATGCATATGTACCTAAGAACATATAGAGGACTAAAATATTCATTATGAACGCCTCCTTAGTTAATTATCGCAAATTCTCTTGTGATGTCTTCATGCGCGTAAACTAGCGTCATTCAAAAGCGTTATGAAGTAGTAAGTTGAAAACTCATACGTACGTAGTATGATCTAAAAGTTCGAGGACAAGTTGTATAAAACCTTACCCTGAATAGTTCACATTACCGAAGTACATCTATCTACAAAATAGTCACCTAGAACGACTATGCACTTCTGCCAACGTTCGTATAGCTTTTATTAAAAGGACTCCTGGAAGACATTTACCGCAACCTCCTGTAAGATCTCTTGCACTGCTGCTTTAATTTCATCGTGGGGAAGAAGGCGAATTTCATGTTGAGGATGCGCGGTTCGATTGCTCAATACTCTGATGTGACAAACGAATAAAATAACGTTTCTTCGGACTTAGCTCTGTGTGACTTTTAGCTGTTCCCAGCAAAAAAACATTTGCATGGACGCCGCTTTCTTCCGTCAGGAGAAGATAAAGCTGCATCACAGAAGGTAGCGAAAAATGGCTTCCAGGAGTATTTCCAAAATTTATACGAACACTGACTGAAGTACATAGTCCCTCAAGGTGACCTTTTGAAGGTGGATGTGCTTCGATAAGGTGAACTGTTCTGTAGAAGGTTTTACCCAGCTTGTCCCCCAAACTTTTGGATCGTACTACGTACAATCTGTAGTTATGTTTCTCCTTTTTTGACTGCTGTATGATGGAAGGCAGAGAAAAACGACCAACAAAAAAAAAAAAAAAAAAAAAAAAAAAAAAAAAGAAAGAAAGAAAAAAGGAAGAAGAACAAAGAGACTGTTTAATAACCAATTGCTTTTCTTTTTTTTTAATTGAACATATAACTAAGATTTCAGTAATATCGTAATAGTGTATGGATTTAGGTACACTAAACATAATTAAAAAACATTAAATTATGTGTTTAATCATTACAAAAAACAAATTAAGAATAAAACTATGAAACCGTCAACAAATTACGCAATTCAAGTGGAAAGATTGCGCGTAGATATTTTTAGTCATCAAATTAAACAAAAAAGGTAACAGATAAATTACAATATTAAATCATAATAGGAATATTTTTATACTTATTTAAAATTTATGAATAGAAAAGTTTGCATTTTTCATAAAAGCTATAACAGTGACATAAATTTTGCGGAAAAAAGAAATAGCTATGAAAAGAGAAAGGTTCTTAAAACGCAGCTACAATAAACGAACTCAATATTTACACCAAGTTAATAACAGAATACATATACTACTTGATCTGATGTTTGCACACGTAATATTGAAGAATTTGATTGTTTAATCTTTTATGAAGAACTACAAACAAGTTCTAATTGAATTTTTCAATTTAACAGTAATTTTCTGAAATTTTAAAAATTGCATAATATAAAATCCTTGAAACTGTTCTATAACATATTATTAAAAATATAATGAAATCGAAAATAACTTATTCATTGATTTTATATAAATACATAAAAATAGTTACTTATAGCAGAAAAAAAAATCGATCGCGATGCAAGAAAGATGGCGCATTACGAAATATAAGTGAAATAAGTATACTATAAGAAATTCGTAAAATGACATTTCTTGATCAAAATAAATAATAGCTAAATATTTAAGAAATGCTTGAAACGACGAAGGTGGGTTAGGGGGGTCACCCTCTGATTTTGGAGTAACTCACTACATTAAACTTCGGCCCCAACTTCGGCCTCATTTTTTTAGTACAGAAGCGCTACCACCCCCCTCGGAAGAGTTTCTGAATCTACTTCAGCACTATGAAGAAAAAATTCAAAAGTCCTTTGATTTCCGAATTCCACCATTCAAAACGTCTTTAATCAATTTCTTACATTAATGTTCTAAATTCTTCCTAAAAATAGATAAAGCTTGAAAAAAAAATCTCTAATTTTATAAATGGTGTTAGTTTTAAACAACTCAGAAGTACAACTAGAGTTTAATTTCAGAAATTGAGGGAGTGGGAGGAGGGGCACGCAAGTGTTCTCAGAAATACAAAAAATAGTCGTAAAAAATAGAGTTTAAAATAATTATAAGCATTGAGCAGAAAAACCCTTTTAAAACTTGCAGCCGTGTTTGTTTTGACGTGCAATGGCGGATTTAAAATATAGCAAATCTTGCAATTGCACGAGAGGCTCCATAACCGTAGGGGCAACGTAGGAGTTACAAAAATGGGTATGATAAATGTTTTACAACTTCTGTGATAGAGAAATAGGGCCCTAAAATGTATTTCGACTGGCCCCAAACTTGTATCTTCGCAGAAGCGAACCAGAAAAGACTGCATTACTGTGAATCATATTACAAATATCGAAAAATTACCATCAGTTCAAAGGGAATCTAACAAAATGAAACAAAACCGGTTTCGCCATCTCATATTTGTTTCCATGGTCTCCAATTCGGCAATATGTCACCAAATGATCGTCAGTCTGAGACTCTATATTAGTTTTGCATTGAAATAAGTAATTAATAGCCACAAAAAATGAGTAAATAGGCTTTTTAGAACACCCGATCGAAAACAAAAAGGAAAGTGCGCAACTGGAACGTACGCGCAGCCCTTATGCGAAAATTTACCCTTCTACAGCTTACCATTTTTGAATTATGACTTATGAGAGATACATACGTACATCCAGTCGCAAGAAACAACGCAATAATTAACTTGTTTGGTACCTGAATGCAATATTAAAAACTCTTTCAGCGGTGACAAAATAGAAATTCATACTGAAGTTTAAGTAAACAATTTTATTTGTAAACAAAAACTCCCTTTACTTTGTATTAAAAAGTAAAACAACGAAGGTCCCTTTTTTTTTTCAAAAACATCGGCCGATTCCATCGGCTTTTCGATGCTTTTTAAGGCCGATGGGCCGATGTTTCCTGCAAGTTAGCATCGGCCGCCGATGGCTAAATTATTGAACCATCGGCGCCGATGCATCGGCAAGGCCGATGCATCGGTCGAGTCCTAGTTTTTTACTTTGTCTCAGTTTATCTATAATACATTTACATGCCAAAATAGTTATTAAAAAGGCAAAAAATATTTTTAAAGGAATTATTTACTAAAGAACTGCACATTTATGAGCATGTTACGGACCCTACATATTTGTCACGTTTGGAGTATTGATTGAATTATTGTTAACAGAATCTAAACAACAGCAATACTACCTCACTCCTCAATAATTTCAATGATAGAATCAACTGTTATGACTAATTCTTCATCATATATGTGAGGGATGCCCACCAGTGGGGGGGGGGGGGGGAGGGGAGTCATGGCGCAGACTGTGCCATTGGAGTTTTTAGGGGTGTTTTGAGGGGTATTTTTCTTAATTTGGGGAGGAGGGTAGTTTCTTGCTATTGGGGGGGGGGGGGGGGTTCTTTGGGATATTTAGAGAGGGGGGTATCTCTGTATATGTAAAAAAACTAGATTGAACGTGGATCTCCTGTTGGAATAGACCAAGTGATATGTTGATTTCTTCAGTTTGCTTTTTGCATTATCTCGAATTTGTTATTAGAAATCATAGGTTTTAATTCAAATTTTACTAGCAATTTAACTTTTACAGTAGAATTTTGATTATCTGAAGTGATCAATACCGAACCATTTTTGGTAAATCGAAATTTCTGGGTAAACTTTAAGGGGGAGAGGATATGTTAGGGAGAGAAGATGTTTTTAGCCAAAACTTTTAAAATTGCCTTTTTAAAGGTAAATTAAATTTTCTGTTAATGCAATTAAAAAAGGCAACATTTTTTGCTTCAGAAATCACATATCTTCTTAAGCAACAAAATTTGTTCATTTCCCATTTAAATAATTGCATTTAATCAATTAAATGTGTGATCGGTCATGTTTGATACAAAAGATCTGTTTTTTAATTCAGTGGCCGTAATATTAATTCTTTGTTCTTTTATTTTGACGTGAAAGTGATTTTTTTTGTGATATAATACTGGAAAATTTTCAAATGTCACACTTTAAATATACTGAAATTTACTACCACCTGATCAGTCAACACCCCACACGATAATAAAGAAAGTTGGGGCTCGTTAGAGCGGCCTTGATAATTTTAATGCCCCTTTTTTAAAAAAATTTATAATCAACAAAAAGTAGTGACCATAGTTCTACAATTCCTATAATGAAATCACATGGTACAGTTATATTGAACAAATTTCAGAAAGTGTTATTTTGACAGTGTTATTTTTGGTTGAGTAGCTTTCATACTAAGCAACTTCATTTTTTAAATGGTTTTTTCATGAAGAATGAAGCAATAAATTGATTTTCTCTCCTAAAATAAGTTTCTTTAGTTATTATATAGTATATTATATAGTTCCTAAGCATTAGCAGTTTATTTTTTGTTGTGAAAAAAAATCAGGACAACTTTTTTTAGACCAAGAACCTGGCGTATGTTGGTTCACTTTTAGAAAATCCACAAAATTTTTTAGAACAGTTAAAAAAGCAATATACTCTAGTATTTGCAATAGTGAAGTTGATAAAAACCCAAATTGTGCTGATTCTCAAAAAAAAAAAAAAAAAAAAAAAAAAAAGAAAAGAAAAATGTAACAGGTGAAAAAATGTATAAATAGCGCAAAGGACAATGTTGGTCATTTTTAATTATATTGATTCTTAAACTTTGGTTTGTTAGTTCTAATCACAAAACATTTGTTTGTTACAAATGTTGGATAATATTTATCATTCAAATTGTAACAGAAGTTGTTTTTGTAATTTGGATCAAGGGACCCCGGGACTGGGGCAGGTTGGTTCACTTCACAAAGTTCTGTTAAAATATTAACGTTTAAAAAGTTAATGAATTGAACATTTTCTGGGATGATGAGAAATATTTAATGAAACCCAAGGTAGAAAATAAAACTACTAATTGAATTTTATGATGAGATTGAAAAAAAAAAGAAAAAAAAAAAAACAAGAGGAGAAGGAAACCAATGTGCAGGCCTTGATTTACGTACAAGTTAAGCAAGCAATACTTAGGGCCCCTGCTTTGTTAGGGGCCCCACAACTCCCGGAAGTTAGCATGATTCGTTCCAAAAAAGAGAGAAGAGAAGTACCTGAAAAAATTAATTTCATTTTCTAGTGCTTGAAAACATTGGAAATTTGGAAAAGTGTCTCTACAAACCACAAATGGGAGGGGGTAGGGAGAAGGAATGCCAATGTATGTCAAATTCAGCTCCTTGCTACACCCTGCACTAAAAATGTAAAAACCATGGTTCTCACGTTTCTGAAACATATTACAAATTTTTGTAATTCACATGTTTCATGTGAATTGCAAAATGTACATGTTTTAGCTTACTTCTTCTGCATATTGTCAATCTGTTTAGTACGAAAAAAAAAAAAAACACTACCTCTATTCCTTTTCGTTTTCTGCCTCACTTGCAACTGAAGCAAAGTTGTTGTCATGAGAAATCTATAGTTTATTTTTTCTTTCAAATTTAAAATATCTGCTGTTTCTTACAAAGTTAGAACAGGACTGTAAATATTTACAACCAAGTACTAAAATATCAGAGACAGAAAAGTACAAATGAAGTGCGTTTAACAATCTTAATTGTTCTGGAGTCCTTGAAAACAAGTCTTTGAAATTCCTAAGCAAAGTGAGCTCCAATTTTATTTCTTATCATGGTATAAATTATGAATTGTTCAAATGGGCAGTATGTTACTCTCTTGTTACCTATTTTCTAAATCTGTACACCATTTCTTTTAAAGCATTTTTTACTATTGAGAATTTTATATTTAGTTCATTGTTGTATTGGTCGGTGGGTTGGAGGGGTGATAAAAAACTAATTGTACCGAAAGCCAATGTGAGCAAGTAACAATGTATAATCTTTTCTCTTCCCGCGCTTTTTCTCTAAGTCAACTGTTTTCATTGATCTGTCCAATCAGAAACAATTTTTACTGTGTATTATCATAATTTGCGATAGAATATATAACTTTAAAAAGTTTTGTTTGCCTATTTCTGTCCTGATATTTTTAAAGTTCCAACTTAATCTTATAAGGCTTCAAAATGCAGAATTTTATACCTAGTTTTCAAAATTTCCTCCGGGGAAGAAACCCTCAGGCCCATTAAAATTGAGAATATCGCAAACTCCACTTAAAGGGGAATCCTGAGTCATTCTCTTGATTCCTTTCCCCCTCTTAAGATCAATCCAAGCAGAGCATCAGGGAAAACACATTAAAACACGATCAACAAAGGAGAAATATAGCTGTATGTATCAGAAGAAAGAGACAAACATAGTAAAGGGAGAGAAAAAATTTACCTCTTGCACCACCGAGAGAAACGTTGTTTAAACTACAAAAGGGGTCCCATACCTGAAACAGCTTAGGGCCCCGTAAAGTCTAAATCCGGTCCTGCCAATGTGCCCCGACTCCCTCAATACACTTGTGATGCAGTCAAAATTCTTCTGAAAGTCAAAGTTTTTTTAAAGCATAAGTATAATTCCTTTTAGAGGGATTAATTTTAGTCCTTTTTTTCCTGTGGAGGCTGTTTAATCATTTAGGTAAAAAAAGATCTGTAATGAAACAGTTGCCAAATGTAGACTTCGTAACTATAAAAGTTGCATTTTTGATGTTTTGATTGCGATTACATGCATAATATGAAGTAAATAAAGAAAAAAAAAAAAGACAATCATCTCCTTTGGAATGTGCTTTTTCAATCTATATAAAAATTTTATCCTTTTAACAAGTTTTGTTGCGGACACCCCTATGTCACAAATACCGTGAAATGCCCCTAATAATTTGAATGGAGGAAAGCCTTCGAAAAATAGGGATTTTATGTCGAAATCTAAGTGTCATAATTAATAGTTTTTAATTGATATCTCGGCAAGTTATTATCGAAAGCTTATGTTAAATAGCCAAACATAAAGAAGGGAAGATTACGAATCCATCGATACCCTGTTCGGTGGTCAGTTCACTGTCGCTCGGGAGAAGTAACTTGGACATAGATGACTACATAGATACATAGCTACATACATAGATACCTACGCTCAGTTTTTAATTACATAAGATGTGTCACACTACATTCTTAAAGACCGCTAGTGAAGGGTCGAACCAGGTACCAAATGAGTAGAAAATTTCTGAGAAACACATCTCGCCCCGACACATCTTTGAAGGGCTTTAGTTGACAGAGATATTAATTAAAAAGAGGTTTCTATCATTGAGAAGAGACAAAATAGAGGGAGTGAAGACTTTCTTATGTGAACCTAAGACCCCAAGTCAAGTGAGAGATTCTAAAGCAAAGCATTGGAAGAAATCAGGTTACTTTCGCTTGTTTCACTCAAAACGTGTCAATCTTTCGTCATTGTTGAGTCACGTGACTTGGAGTCCTAGCCTCAGCTTTTGATAAGCCAATGATTGGACTCGCTCCCTCCATTTATACTCCTGTTCTAATGTTTCTTACACTTCAAATTGCTCTTTTTACAATTAAGAATTCCCGTTTCGTTTCTAATAGATTATCACAAAAAAAAAAAAAAAAAAAAAAAACCGTAAGAAACTGATCGAGACGAGATTTGTTTTGTTGGACGAAACTCAAAGCTCCTAATTCAATTAGAATTGGAATAAAAAGCATTTTTTTTAATTGTTAGATAGGGTCTTTATTTTTTTTTATAAAGGTTCGATTTTTTCTATTTCTCTTGAAATTTTCCTGAAAGGACCAGGACTAAGAAATTCGAACATACTATCAAAATTTTGAATTTTTTAAAATTACTCCATTTTTAATTCGGTATTATTTTCGCAGAACCTGAATTGAAGGATATATTTAAAAAAAAATACATGCTTTATTTCGCAAATTGGATGATGGCAATCAAAAGAGCTGATTTTTCTGTGAAATATGGAATTTGTTTTAAACTTCTAAGTCAATTATAACTGGATTTAACATTGTTAATACGAATGAATGCTAACTCAAATTTTCACTGCAGCAATTAATAATACTATTCAGAGTCGTAACAACTTTTATCAACCAAACTTCCCTAGTATGCATACATAGGAAGAGCTCGTTTCAAAAACTTTAACGTTTAGTTAAAATCCTTTTCTCAAACGTTTATTTTATTCCTCTCAGTTCATTTGATCAAGGCTATTGAAATTTCTATGATTAATCTCTACTTGTGTTGTTCATTGTAAAAGTGTTCTAGCTCAATATTTTTAAAATTCGTATTTGCTTGCTAAATGGTATCAAATTAAGTTATATCTTTTATTGTAAACTCGAAAGAACAACTGGGTCCATGGGATTACTTTTCGAAAGATAAATATCTAACGACTAATAGTAGCTGAACACTCGTTTTCTTTTTCCCTAAGGAAAAATTTGCAAATGGCTTTATATAGAAAGGCATAGTAAAGCCATTTACAAGGAGAGACATCACTTTTACATTGAACGACACAAATGTTAATAACATATCATGTGTCTAGTAAAATTTTTTGAGAAAAAATATTTTTTTTCTTAATCAAATTTGAGGAATGCTCTTTTTTGCTTGTCTAAACTTACTGCTACCTACAACTTAATGCAACCTGCAACAATTATTACAACCGAGTTACAACTTAATGCAACCTGCAACAATTATTACAACCGAGTTACAACTTAAACTTCCTCTTGCGCCTAAAATAATTTAGCTTTATTACTCAAAGTCATCGTAAATAACAGTGAAAAATATTAATTAACTTAAAAGCAAATTTTGAAAACACAAATGCATTTTATGAAACGCAGTTAGCTTAAATATTTTTAAATACATTACCCCCACAATGCGCTTCAAAAACTAACAGGTGTTTGCTGCAATAAACAAATTGAGTGACCGTCGCTCTTTAGAACTTAAAAAAGAATTTTTTCAGAGAATTGAAACAGTCATAAAAATGAATGCAATAAAACGATTCCGACAACAAAGTATTACATTGCATACATTTTCCCGACATAATTACCGAAACACCAGTTCTTTAAAAAACAATAAGTACAAAATTAAATAAAAGAATATATGTAAAAGGTTATTCTCTCTTGCACGTATTCTGACACGTTTTCGGATTCATTTTATCGCTTCCTACTCACATCCTAAAACATTGCGTACCGTCCTTGTATTGTGGCAAATCAGCATTTCTGATGACGGTATTTAAAAAACTTTTTCTGTTTGCTTCTCATGTCTCAATGAACCTACCCATTAATTAATGGCATGTGAGGTGTACTTACAGCAACCTCAATTGAAGGACGATGTTAATTTTCACGTCGTGAGTTATGAGCGTGAAGAATAAGCCATGTTTTCATCATGTTATAATTAATTGATACGTTTAAACCAATCAGAATTTACTTCCTTTTTCATAGTAAAGGAAGATTCGAGAAAATTTTTACACTAAAGTGTCGACCTAAATTTCCATTTTGCTCAACCCCTAAGGAATGTTGAGTTGTTTTTTCGGCCCAACTGCGCGTGCATATATACCTTAAGAACGTATGGACGTCTGAAACATCCATTTTGACGATCCCAGAATGAATTACTCATCTCGTAGTTTTATCGAGACGTCCGCCGTATGAGCGTACGTATCTCGCATAACTTAATAACGGAATGCCGTAGAAAAA
This sequence comes from Uloborus diversus, assembly GCF_026930045.1. Taxonomy (NCBI): domain Eukaryota; kingdom Metazoa; phylum Arthropoda; class Arachnida; order Araneae; family Uloboridae; genus Uloborus; species Uloborus diversus. Next base: position 144,245,796 of record NC_072737.1, read on the forward strand.
TGAAATTCGGTGGGTAGACTCTTAGTGGGGTCTAGCTAGTTGTGCACCTCTCCTTTTAGTTGCATTCGGATGTTCCAAAAGGGGTCTTTAGAACCTTCTGTGAAAAATCAGTGTTAATGCAAACTCAGTGTTTCTATGCAAACTCAAAAAATGTTATAATTTGGCGAACACTTGGCCCAATTTTTGGCGATATTAACCTAGCTGGCGACAAATTTGGCAAAAAAAATTTTTTTTTTCAAATATGTTTTCAATTTGGCGATAGTTATACATCGAAGCACGTTAAGATTATCGATATTGGGAAAAATTAATCTCTTTTAAACGCTGCTTCCTTGTTTTTTTTCTTTAAAAACTAAAAAAAATATGAATTATTTAATAGAAGTAAAAGAAAGGAGTGCTGTGTCAACATCAGATTGTTTCAATTAAAACTAGGCAGCGTAAGTGAACGATAGATTCGCTCTTTTCTATACTTTGATGGTTTTTTGCTTTACGTTAGACGCACGTATTTCAAACATTCCTTTGAGAAACACAAAAATTGATGAATATTAAAAAAGACTCATTCAACAGTTTTTTTTTTGGGGAGGGGGGGAAGGGGGTGCATTGTTATGCCATATGAGAGGAGGAAGAGGTTACAGAACAAAAATGCATTGGCTAGCATTGTAAGGATTTAAAAAAATTTCTGTGCTTCTGATTTTTTCAATAAAAATTCAACCTTGCGTTTTGCGTGTGAACAGCTCTGATCAAAAATGTCTACATATCTTTACAGAAATTCAGACAACTTCTTAAAAGGAAATTTGAATGCTGCAACTATTGATGCATACGGGTGAGTCTCCAAAAAACCTGACATTTTTTAGTCACAAATTTTTTAAAAATAAAAATGCTGAAAAAAATCTGAAAAAAAAAAAAATATATTCTTACTCTTTGTTAGGAACTTATTAAGGGGAAACTAGAGGGAACTCACTTTAACTATGCTACACCCTTAAACCGGGGGATCAAATATTCATACAGCAAGAGACTGGCAAGCAGCACCAGGAGAGTTACAAAGTGAATTTCTTCATGGGCCATTTAAAATGTAACTATAGTAATAAAGAAATAACTGAAGCCTAAATCAAAAAGTATGGTTATTAAATGACAAAACGAAATTTATGTAAAACCTCCCTTTACGGACACCCCCAATTTCTTCGAGCACAAGTTCCATATAGGTGTTTCCATATTCCACTCTGAATAGCTTACACTCCGAATAACGGACTTTCATTTCAACGAAACTTTCTTTAAGTTAGCCATACACAGTATGATAAAATTTTCAAAAAGAAAAGTTACCTTCTCATTACCTGCGAATCATTTTATGGTTCAGGAAGTACAGTAGAGTCTCGAAAATCCGAGTCTCAAAAATCCGAGGTGCTTTATTGTTATTTTTAAGGTATACTTTTAAGAGACAAATACGTTTTTAAATCTGAAAATTGAAATATTTTGTTATGTAGAACTTTCCAAACAACATACAATAAGGTAATAAAAAGAAATTGAAAGGTTTATGTCAATAACATTTGTCAAGTGACATGAGATATTCTTTGACTGTTAGAGATGGATTAAATAAGCCTTGGAGAAAGTAGGAGATTGGTTGATACAAAAAATAACATGAAATTAAAACATGGTTTTGCCTCAAAGGACGAACAAGCAGTTTTTTTTTTTTTTTTTTTTTTAAATATCCGATTGCGATTTAAAAGGGAAGTGCAAAACTTGACGCTCTACGAAGCGTATATACGAAATTTTCTCCATCTATGACTAAAGTTTTTGTATTATGTGAGGTACATACATGTACTCTCACGCATAAAAACAAATGATCACGACAAAACTCATCAAAACTTATTCGAGGACGATCAAAGGGCAGTTTTTAGTTGCCTGCAAGTTTAAACACAAGAACGTGTCGACATCAAAACTCGTTTAGGGTTAATTAAAACATAAATTTATGTTCATTTTTGAGTGATAAATTTTTAGAGGAGACAACAATATTTCCTTTTCATACCGTAAGGAAGTAAAGAGCGCATGTCCTTAGGTAGTCCAACTCCAAATAATTTTTGGGATAATCCGAGTTTTCAGTAATCCGAGCTGGGGCGAGTCCCAATTACCTCGGATTTTTGAGACTCTACTGTACAAACATAAAACAAAAAGGGGATCAGCAATATTAACAACATATATTTTACTTTTAATTTAAAGCAACTGCGAAATTTACAGCAACTTCACTTACCTACTCGAGCAACACTTAGATAAAGAAATGTCTAACTAATAAATCTCTTTTGAAACGCTTCGTCTGAACAAAAAAAGAAAAAATAAAAAAAAATAAAATAAAAATTTTTAAAAATTAATTTAAATTCTGAAATTTTGAATTCAAATTATGTTTTTCGCAATCACAAGTTGCGACAAAACCCTACCCATTGGTTACTACCCTACTCAGTTGTTTCTAGTCACGGCTCCTGTCCCTCCAAGTCTACCTCTCCTCTTGAACGGAGAAGTGTGTATTAGTTGTGTATGTGTAGGTTTTTGTGTGTGCGTAGACCTGTGTGTATGCACGTTGGCGTGTGTATATGTGTGTGAGTCCGTAGTGTATGAGCGTACATGTGTGTAGGACGCCACCGACTAGGAGCGGCTACTGGGGGACGGAGTCGCACCTGCAGGTGACGGTGGGAGCTGAAAAAGGCATGGACACCAAAGACGGTCAAATGAGAACAATAAGCAAACGTGATTGCTCAAAAAATGAATAAATAGAATTATTCCACTGATACATTTTTTATTTACCGTCTGCCAAATTTAACTTTCTTTTTTTCAATCAATCTTATTTTCAAATTAATGTAATGGCAACAAATCCTTCTATTCTACGGGATGCAGTACCAATGCTTAATAAATAATGCTAGGAGAGTGATTGTTTTAGGACAGGAGTTTGACTTTTTTTTAGGAGATGAGTAGGACTTTTTTTAGGGCAGGAGTATGACAAGTTCCACACAATTTGCCTGTTATGTAGGCCCAAGATCATATTTAAGGTAAATAATGTTATTTTTCTATTCTAACCTCTTACTTCAACCACACACTATGAGTAGAGTTAAAATTTTTCGTTTATTTAAAACAGAAATATTGTCCTGGAGAATGACAACGAAAATGTTTTATACCCTATTCTTGAACTTTAAAATTTGAATGAGAACAGCAGACAAATCATATTAACAAAATACTCAAGGAATCCAACAAAATGGTGATAATAAACAATTTTATAGAACAGCAGATTAAAAATTCCTCTTTTTAGCTATAATAATTGAACTCATTCCTATGACAGGAGAATGACATGAAAACCTGGGGACAAAGTTTAAAAAGATGTACCTCAATGACTTATATAATTAAATTTATTTAAACAATACTATTTTACACCTTTAAGTATGCTTAATTTTGAATTACAAACTGAATTTGTGGAATGTTGATATAAAATTTTTAAATAATTTAAGTCCATTTGAAAAACGGATGGGGACACGCCAAAAGTGTGACTTTCTGGTTATTCAAAAATTTTTGTAGAAAAACCTAAATGAGTTACTTTTTTAATAAAAGTAGAATAACATCAGATAAGTTATTTCTAACTATTAAAAACATGAAAACACTTTCTGGGTTAAATAATTTTAGTATTAGGCTACGGGGACATAATATTGTTAGGATTTTGGAGAATCATCCATACGCGATAGAACCAACATACTTCACTGTTCCATTACCGCAGAACAGGTTTCAAGACCCACAATTAAACCTGCTCAAATCAAAACTGCTGTTCACTAAAATAATGATGACTTATTAGCATATTTGACTTCATTGATTAGGTTTAGTTTTCTTTTGTTGATTACTACCTTCAAATCATTTCCTCTCCCATGCTCTCTAATAATTTCCTTTAATGTTTCCTCACATAATTACATTGAAATACCATCATCCTGTGTCATGTAATAACATATATATATTTTCCTTAATTGCCGTCCGAAAAGGTATTGAATTCTGAATATTTCATCTTGACTCTTTTGGAATTAAATAATGCATAGAATTGCATCAATAGTGCATTATCACGCAATGAGAATTAATCTATTTATATTTTGTCATTCACAATTTGCGGTTTTTTTTGAAAGGAATTTGTTCTACACTGCTTGACAATTGCTAAGGAAGAGTTTAGCTGTTCAGAATAGGAAAGAATGGACATTGAAAAAAATCGAACTAAACACATATTTAGTAGGGATAATGTGTTTTTATTGTATAGTGCACAATGGTACAGACATCGCCACATCGAAGAATTGAAAACTTAAAAATAAAAAAGATGATCATTGGATGATTTCCAAGCAGCCACAAAAATTGAACTTCAGGTCAGAATGATGCAGACTCATGAGTACTATAATAAGATGTGTGATGTTGATGATCACTGACACTAATGCACATTTTGAATCTGTTATCCCGAAGAATCCTTGAGGGATATTGCCCCACTCCCCTCTCAAGACGATTTGAGCTCTTGCACTATTCGGGGAGGGATGGTTCTTTGTAAAACAAGTCTGCCAAGAGCATCACAGGGATGTGCAATTGGGTTTAGGTCATCAGAGTAAACAGGCCATTGCATACGGAAAATATTTTCATTTTGCAGTGTGTCCGATACCTAAACGTTTCTGTGTGGCCGTAGGCCGCGCATTGTAGTTCATAAGCAGAAAGTAGGTACCTACAAAATCGAAAATTGACCCTTTCCATTGTTTTTAACTAATTTCAACCCTCTACGGTCCACCCTGACTCTGAGGTCGCTCATTATATTCCCCTATAGAAGCGTTATTCCTTTGTTAACCATTGTGACTTGAGTGGGTGTAATATGGCTGCTTTTCATTTAGGTCGTTTGTACTGACACAAGTTTTAATATTTTAGTCACAGAGTCAAACTTATTTTAAAAATATTTAAAAAATAAATAAATAAAAACAAAAATCGACCTAATGTGTGTTAAATACACCAGTCTTCAACATTCTGGCCGTATAAGTATTTTTCTACCCGAGAAATAATAATTGGAACTGCAGACGGTTAACTCATTATTTGAGGAAGTTTCTAAGTTCTTTTTCTCGTTTTTTAAAGGTTTCAAAATTTAGAAGTCTAATTATACGCATTTCATTCACTTCTCAGATACGGTTCACCAGTTGGATTTCCTTTTTGGAAGTTTTCTGGATTTTCAATAGTTCAGCAAGTAAATGATTGAAGTAATTTATAAACTAATTTTGTACTTCATATAGTTTGCAAATTGGTCCAAAATAAATTATCGTTTTAAATTATTATGAATTTTTATTTTCTGAACATTCTAGGAATTATATAAGTTGTTGTATCGCTCCTATCAGCCCATTAATGGATATTAAGTCCTAAATGAATCTTGCCGTTTTTTTTTTTTTTCCTGAATTTTTGCATTGAAAATACCAGAAAACAGACGGTTTGTTGAGCTGATTTTTAATATAATAAATTTCTTTCTTATGTGTAACTGTTCTTTTGCCCAGTATTTATATGTAATTTCAATAAATTTTGAAACCACTGCAAATTTGTATAATTTCTACAATAATAAACCAAATATTTCGAGAAGCAGCATCCCCCCTCCCGTCCTCTTCACAACAGCACTGGCTTTGGCATATACATTAAAGCGTGAAAACATTCCAAAACTTTAAAATAATATAAAACAACGATTTAAAAGGCGCGAATTAACAGGAAAGCTGTGTACACGTCTTTCGGAATGACAATGAATCCTTTTTTCATTGCGAACGAATTGAGTTTGTAGATAAAAAGACATTCGTTACAAGCTCACTTTCTTTTTTTTTTGCTCTGAAAAGGGGATTCCTTGTAACCCCGAAACACATGTATAAAGCTTTTCTGCTAATTTGTGCATTAAATCGTTGCTTTATATTTCATTTTTCCAAGCGCAAAGATTCAAATTCAACTTTTATTCTAAAACCATTGTTTACACAGGCTTGTACTTGACTGAACATGTATCATCTTCAATAACTTCTTTCCACATTGTCCAACATAAAAAATAAATGAATAAATTAAATTAAAAATATCTCCATGGAAGCTTCTCAGTAAGTGTCCTTCGTTACTTCACTTAGGGCAGTCACTATTTCACAACGATTGTGTAGGCTTTGCTGGAATTACCACTGTCGAGTCCATAAAAGTACTAAAAGATTGCAAGGGGTAGTTCCGGGGAGCAATTTGTTTTAGAGGTGACGCGGGCGGATGCTGTTTCGAAATGACCGGTTCTTTGAACTTCAGCTCAGCGTGCCCACCTCTTCAAGGGCATCTAAACTTGAAAGTGAGCAATGGGACGATCCGAAGCGTTTAGTGTAAAGCCAGCTCAATACATTTTTAAAAAAAATACAGGAGATACAATAATTAAATAAATAAATTAATGAAATAAAAAAAAACACTTCAAGGCCTGACAACCTATTTTTTCAATAAATCCTCTAATTAAACTTAAACTTAAGTTAATTATTTTTTAAACTAAGCAAACTTATTTGAGTAAATAAATAAATAAAATGAAGAAAGCGCTTCAAGACCTGGCAACTTAAGCAGGGCCGTCGCCAAGTGCATTCGTTTGGGGGGGTGTTGAAACTGATTTTGCCGACTGACTCCCGACATTTGCCGACAGATACATACGCACACAAGTTATATATATATATATATATATATATATATATATATATATATATATATATATACATATATATATATATATATATATATATAATATAAAATTGCCTTTGACTGGAATTTGTTACATATTAAAGTCTGTAACACGCATTGTAGACTAGCATTAGTAATGCTAAGGGGATACATTAATTTCGATAAAAGTCAATATATATTGCTCTTCTTCGAAAAATTTCTTGAATTGGCGTACTAAAAAAGTGACTTTAGGCTTTGTTGTATAAGGGCGCAGGTTCCTTCCCATTACCTTTTTCGCTGGGGTCAATTTCGGACTTAATTGTGGAAAGGATGGTTTTGGGTGCTTTTCTGTAAATATTTCTTAAGACAAAGATGTATGCTATCTTTGTTCACGCGAAGAAAAGGAATGGAGGGTTCGTGGGCCTTCCCCCGAAAGGTTTTCGAAACTCAAGTTTTAAAACCGCAGTTTTCGGCTATTTATTGGAGACTGTAGGTGAGAGGATAGGTACTGACAGATCATCAGTGGACAATGGCAGATTAGCTAGAAAAAAGGGAATGGCATAAACAAACATTCATGACCCTCGATTTTAAAAGACTTGATTGTTTAGAAAGTTTACGAGAAATTATATATTTACTTTTAGAGGAGACATAATTAGGAAATTCGAAAAAAAAGAAAACATATTTTAACCATCCAAAATTTAAGTTTAACCCATAAGAATGTTTTCTACTTACACAAAAAGTTTTCATACTACATGGTGAATTAATTATATTACATAAGCAAAGCATGTTTTTGAAAGAAAAAAAATCTCACGGTAATCATCCGTTTAGGTATCTTTGAATACCTTGTTTCTGATTGAATATTTCCACAGCGCACTAAAAAGGTTAAAAGAATACAAATCAGGAGAATTGTATTGTAAGCCGAGAAATTGAGTATATAATATGATATAGAGCAGTGATTCCCAACCTGGGGGCCCGGTTGACCCCAGATGACTCAGAGCATAAAGAGTATTTTTGTCTGCCGTCTTATAAATTTTTCAAAAAGATGGTTCCCCTTCTTAGAAAGTGAACCTGTTGTATCACATCCTGATAGAGCATGGAGTCCTAATATTCCTTGAGTTTTTTCTGGTCCTAATGCTGTCATAATGCCTTTAATGTCTCTCTTTGTGTTTTCTTATCTTTTAATGCTTTCCCATATGCTGAACATTTGGGTTTACTTGTCTTTGCACTTTTATAGGACGTTATTTCAGTCAGGGACTGAGGTAAGGTCGAAAGGGAACGGGATGCTGAAGGTATGGTAAGAGAAGAGGGAATTTGTCTATTCGAGTCTTTTTTTTTTTTTTTGATAAAGCACCATTACAATGTTATGGAAAATAAACCCTTCCCATAAGATTGTCTTCAAGGAAATCAATGTTATTTGCAGCACAAAATAAAAATCTTGCCCTTTTCAAATCAGGAGGAGTATATATCCCGTCACTATCATCCATGCGCCTTATTAACCCATTTGCTATCTATATTTCCAAACGTAGAACTTTAGCATAATCAATCGAAACACCTAGTTTATGTAAAACATCAATTATATATTTGCTTCCGGTGACAGAGTACATAGTAAGGCCAACACCAACTTGCAAAGGCATACCACGGCATATCACGATGAACAGTTTCTTTCGATGCTTCGTACGGAGACAGCATTTTATACATGAATATGTGTGATAGTCTTTTAGCTTTATTCAGCACGATATTGTCCTGCACCTTCAAGAGATCCTGTAAATGTCCATTTCTGATCAGATGAAACTGCTTTGCGTAAAATGTTTGCAACTTCAAAGATAGTTCTCATGTTTTTTCCAATGTCTATAAAATCATCTTCTGCATTAGATAGGGTAATATCTGCAGTTTCCTTTAAAGATACGCGTTGCGACTCATTTACACTTTTTTTAATTACTAAATATATCGTCATCAATTTCTTCTTGAATGAGATTTTTAATTTCTTTTCACGTTTTATTTTTTCCTAAATTTTTATTTGCAACTAGCAAAAATACCCGGCGTTGCCTGGGTCAGTAATAATTATGAGAAAAAATCGTTACTTGCTTTTTTTTTTCTGGTTTAAGTGAAAGAATTTAAAACACATCTTTTTGACATGATTAAAAGTAGAGTTTCTTCCTTACCCATAAAAGTAAAATAGCAATAAGTATAAAAAACAAAATAGTATTGATTTAGAAACGAAAGCACTATATTTAAGTATATACAAATTTCCAAAACATGAAATTATTCTTCTCATGTTTAAAAAGATTAATCTGTTGATACTTTTTTTTTAACATGGAGTCTAAAACCTTCTCTGTATTGCTATTGACGTTGCTCGTAATCCCCTTATTCTTGCTTTAGTTATTTTGGGAAATTTCAATCATTGTGGGCTCTTGGTGCGATTTTACCGAATTTGCGGGAATCGTTTTGGGATACCTTCGATGATGCTCCCTCCTTCTTTCCTTACTTTGTAAAACGATATATTAATTTTCGTTACAAAGATATTATCGCCAGGTGCTGAGATACTTTTGGTCACCATAAAATGGCGCTAAAGAGTTTCATCCGAAATGTTTCCAAAATAATTAGTAAAATTTGGCGATTGTTTGAAATTGTGCAAAAAGGAAAAATTAATGGAAGTTTTTGTGCTGTTTATGGATTTGCCTAATTTAGTTGCTGGATTATTTAACACAGTAAAAAAAGTTTTTTAAAGATTCTTTGATTGGCGATATTTTGTTTACATGGTGAAAACTGAGAAACATTATGACGTAGTCTTCGGCTTCAAAAACAGCGACATTGAAAAAAACTGCCAAATGCATCAGCTACGGAAATATTTCTGCAAAAAATTTGGCGATCTGCTGGTTGATTGGATAATGAGTAAGTGTTCAATCAGCATAAATAATAATAAAAACCATTAATTACATTAAAGTTCTGTTTAAATGGAAAATGATCAGCCAAATCATGTATTATTTGCCAATCTTGTGCAAAAATCATACTTCAAGATTTGACTTGAGAAAAGCCTGGAACAGTTACGAAAAACAAAGATAGTCAACAATACAACAATTGTCGCTATCGACAGGGAGTTGAGATGATACACTAAATACTGTATTGAGTTGAGGAAAGCCTTTGAACATGGAACTAAAAAGCTCATAACTCGTTTTTTATTCGACTTAGAAATTTGGAACAGGTGCCATCTTCATCAGAAAAATCAGAGCTTTCGATGGACATATAATGTAAATATGTGCAAGTATTTTTTCATCCTTATATTAGAGAATTTATACGAAAATTGTATTTTATTGCTCCCCTAAGGGGGGTTTTGCCCTCCATAACGGGACGAAAACTACCCTATGTGTTATTCTGATGCATAAGCTATATTATTGTAAAGTTTCATCAAAATCCGTTCAGTAGTTTTTGCGTGAAAGAGTAACAAACATCCATACATCCATACAGACAAACTTTCGCATATATAATAGTAGTAAGATTGACTGATAATTCATTTCAAGGTCTGCTATTGTAGTAACATTTCCCTGAACAAGAAAATCATTTAATGCACACAGGAATTCTACGACTGTTGCTTTATTAGAAATAATGTCTTGTGACTTAGTTACTACATCAGGATCGCATTTTTTTCGGAAAACATTATACAGTGAAACCTGTGTAAGTTGACCACTTGCGGTGCAGTACTTTGGTGGTCAACTTAGACAGGTGGTCAACTTATAAAGGGGGTAAATATATTTTTTTTTTTTTTTTTTTGGAATTCTTGCACCATGACACCTTTTGTAAATCTTGCAATTGACACCTACTCTTTCTGTTTAACTCACTTTCATTGTTTAGCATTACTTTGAAACAATAATTTAATATGTTATTCAAATATTTTTAGAGATTATTTTCCCAGAATGACATATAATGTGTCATGCAAATTTAAAATTTCAGTAAATTGATCAAAAAAAGAAAGCCTTATTGTTTATGAAAAGTTACTCATTTTATATTAATAGTTCCTAAAAATTTATAACTAATCAAAAATTAAATTTTTTTCGCTTAACAACAGAAGAAAAACAAGTTTGGGGAATAAAAGGGTTCTTAGTAGTTTTCCCATGTGATTAAACTCAAAAGGAGGTTTAGTTATGCTGCTGTTTCACTTAGTTGGTAAAATGCTGGTCTGGCATCAGAGATATTCTTGGAAAGCTTTAAAAAAAAATAATAATAATAATAAAAAAATTTGCTAAATAAAATTTAAAAAAATAAACCAAGTGGTCAACTTACAAAGGGTTTTTTACAATACTCCAATCCAAACTTGGTGTTCATTAGTGGTCAAGATAGACAGGTGGTCAAGATAGAGAGGTGGTCAAGTTACAGAGGTTTTCCTTCATTATATAAGATAGGACTAATTCCGTTCCTGACAAAAGCGGTCAACATAGACAGGTGGTCAACTTACAAAGGTGGTCAACTTTACAGGTTTTACTGTATACATGTTTTGCCCAGCAATATTTATGGTGTAAAATGTTCTTTGCATGAGGGTTTCCTGGATCTGTACAGTCACTGAGTTTAATTTTGAAAGTTTCATTTTTGGAAATTTCAATGGCTTTTTTTAATTGCTGACCTGCAGAATCTGTTTTTATCGCCACCAATGGTTTTCTTACACCGCCTTTTTCGAGGCAGAAAAACCACTTATTTTTGTCACCAATGACAATTTTGGATCTCGTTGTGTGTAGCCTACAACATTGTCTTCATGAATGGAAGTAGAATAATATAGTTTATTCTTATCCATTTTGTGAAATCTCTTACCATGCTTGCTTTATGAGTGCACTTCTCTTAGCATCCTGCATGCCATGATGCATCCTGCATTTCATTTTTCAATTTTTCTACGGTCACATTCGTTAATCGTTCAGTAAGTAATGTATATACTCTTTGTCATACCATTCTACTCTCTTCTTGATAAATTCTAACACTTTATCATAACCAATGGGTTTAACTAATGGGCACTTCTTCTTAATCTAACAAAAAGTACATAGTTTATAATTAATTTGTAGCCTTGCTTTTTTCGAAGATGGAGGCAAAAAATCTTGTATATGAGTTTCTGGGAGAAAAGACATTGTGAATAAAATAGCAGTGATAAGTTAAGGAAAAAAACCGTACTTGAAGATTTACAGACTATTCACCAACGAACCGAGAAACAATACTTTCTCTACGCAGAAGCCTTCTCTTCTCCTCTCCTTACAAACTCCTTAAGAGCACCCCCAATGTACGATATTCATATCCGGTCAAAGAGTTTAGGGGGTCAGGGGGTATACAGGTTATTAGAATTCTGTCACACGATTATACAGTCAAACCTCGTTAAAACGAATTCAAAGAGACTTTCAAAGTGAATTTGTCTCAACAGTAGCTCGTTTTAACCGAAAAACAATAGTGTTAGGCGTGTTAAGTGATTTTCAACAGAAGGACGGGGATGGCAAATGTAGTTCGCTTTAGCAAGTAGTTCGTTATAATCGTGTTCGAATTAACGAGACTCGACTGTACTAATGTTTAGTGATCTTAGCCTGAAAATTAAAAGTATTTTTAACTGCGAAAGTTCACCCGAGGTACTTTTGAAACAGCTAATTCTGAGAGCCAAAGTGAAAAAAGAAGATTTATCAGATTTTTTTTAAAAATGAGTTAATAAACAAAAAAATTAAATATTTTGTTTTTAATTTATAATAAGAAGATGAATAGAGTATTAATCAAGTGAATTCACCAGAAAATTATCACAAAATACCCAACAATTAACTCATAATTGCAAAAACTCATTAAGCCGCCATCTTGGATTGATGACGTCATACAGGCCGTCTGACACAAATTCGAGCAAAACACCCGGTGAGACATAGGGAATATAACAGACATAGGGAACAGACCATAAGGAATATATTAAAGTTGGTCTCACAATTTCCTCACGAAATTTCCCACGGAATGTAGTATGCCCCTCTACTATAAACCTCCTTACGCAGTTTCTATTGTTCGATTTAATTTAGTGAATTTCTGTTTAACTGTGCATGTTTCGTAGTGTGGAAGTTCGATATGAATTCGAAAAAGAAGTGCCGATAGTATTCAGCAGAGTATTTAAAATTTGGTTTTGTCACGTCACCGCAAAATGTGCAGTTTCCGCATTGTCTTTTGTGCGATAAAACATTTTCTAGCAATGAAGCGATGAAGCCCTCGCGAATGAAAGTGCATTTGTGAAGAGTTTCAGCCATTAAAAAGGTAAACAAGAACAAATCTTAACAGTTAAAATTTTCAATTTTTTCCGGATTTCAATTAAAAAAAAAAAGCATGTTACTGAAAAGTGTAGTATTCTTATTTTTTCTAAGTATGTAAATGACGTTGGTTAATTAAAGCACTTCAAATTACGTTTTTTCTTTTTTTTTGGGGGGGGGGGAGGGGAAGGGGTTTAAAAAAAATCAGTTTTAAAGCTAATTATTGCTTTATCATGCACTTTTTGAAGCTTTGAACTAAACTTAGGCGCTGAGTACCATTAATCTTCACTAAAATCAGCGCCATCTAATTTGTGTTTTTAAGGGAAGAACGTGGGGGGCGATAGGTGTAATTTAACTTCCGAAAGGGGCGATGGGACAAAAAAGCTTGGGAACCACTGATATAGAGAATATAATTTGATTTATACCATGATAATGAAAGGTTAGAAATAACGGGGTTCGGGAGGTTCTCCCCCTGAGAATTTAAAAGCATGTTATTCTGAAAACGAAATTTTAGACAACCTTTGACGATTTTAGGGTGAGAGCAGGCTCAGAAATTTTTTCGAAACCGAAGATTTAAGAATGCGATTTTAAGCTATCTTTGGATCCGTTAGGGGAAGGGATGGGGCCTAGGGGCGATCCCTTTGCAATTTTGTGAAATTCAAGTTCCATAGGCAATCATAGACCACTATTAATCATATTAAGGAAAGAAGAGGTTAATGACATCTTTTTAGTGTTGGGGGGAAACAGTGGGGTTAAAAGACTCATCCCCAAAAATTTCTGAGACTGAAATTCGAAAAACGTATTTTTACACGATCTGCGATGATGTTCAGAGGCTGTCCCTCGAAAAACTTTTAACATTTCTTTTCTGTCTCCAAAAATGGGGTTTTTAAAAGTCCCTTGCCGATAAGAGGCCATGTCTACCTAGTCGGAAACTAGGGGTCTGACCAGTAGGCGAAATCAGACTAGTATAAATTTTATCAGTTTTATGGGAGGAAAAAGGCCCAGAAAGCAAACCAATAACCAAGGGACCAGCCTTGGGCCTTGGTTCTCGGTGGCCCTGCTTTCAAGCCTCCAATTTCGAACAATTCCTTCATCCCCTTTCATCCCTACACATAACCTAAAACTTCGCTTTTGAAACTTCAAAATCAAAGATTTTCTTGAGACATCCGCCAAGACCAGGGGCGGCAAATAGGGGGGTCAAGAGGGGGCGGTCGAACCCCCAAATTTTTTGAGCAGAATGATAGAAAATGGGTGAATTCAATTTATGTAAGTCGGAAATCAATGTTCATTAGAGGAAATCTCGCTGGTTCTCAGCAACTATTTGATGAAACTCTACACATTCTCAGACTAGAAAAAGTGTTTTTCGTTATTTGGATGATGACTTAGAAATTAATGATAGAAAACTGATAGAGAACCATGGTTAATTTTAACTAAGAAAAAGAAGACATTGCCTCATATAGGCTAAATATTTCACTCTTGTGTGCCCAGTGTAACGATGGTATGTCCAATATGATAGGCCCGTGAAAATTGGTGTGGCTGCATGATTTTCACAAGAAAATTCCTTGATATTTTACATTCACTTTTATGCTCATTTTTAAGTGTATATTTATTTAATGAGTGTTCATCGCTTTCTTTTGCTAGAAACACGTTTCAGCTGCTCAATACATTATAATGCTTTCATAGAAACTTCTTAAAAATGCATGTTATTATTGAATAAAAAAAGACATATCAACCAAATACCTTTTATGGGGCTCTATAATTATGCAATCGCGGAGTGACACAAGATAATTTTCAAGAGTTAAAACGATAAAAACATTTCTCTATGACTTCAAAGCAGTGACTTGACGACTAGAAGAATTATTGCAAAACGATTCTTTCAATGGTGAAAAAGCTCATGCCTTTTAGCATGTATGACTTCGTTTGAATTTTTATCCAATTTGTTTGCATCGGGAAAAGGTTTTTGAAAAATGCTTTACTCTACCAAAATCTATATCTTCAATCCGCTGCTCGACTATTCAAACCACAGTTCAATCTACAATTGAAACTGAAAATAGATTTTTTATAGATGTATATTTGAATTAGTCGTGAATTTTTCAAAAAAAATTCTTCCTCCGAGCCAAGATTTGATGATAATTATTTTTCTGTATGGTTGGCTGGGATTACGGTTATTTGGATTGGATTTTGAAAACGAAAAATAAAATGTTTCAACTGTGAGTAAAACTTTTAGCTTGAGGCAAGAAAGGCATATACCGACAGAATGGTTTTCACATCCAAAGACTGCAGTTTCGTCCTTGTTATGGACTCATCAGTCTGGAATAGTGAATAACAGAGCTGGAGGCAGATGATATCTCATTGAAGCTGGGAGCGCCGACGTGATTAGATTATTCAATGATGAAAAGTTTAAGCCCCTCACAGTTTTTGAAGTAGCCTGGGTGATTTTGAAGAGCAAGATATAAAAAGTGTTTTCATACATAACTTTGTGTTACTTCAATTATTTTTTAACTGTTACAATCAGTTCAGCTAGTAGAGAAAGATTTTTTTTATGCCTCAGGAGGTTAGAGAAATATTTTCGAAGCACAAAGGGGAAAAAGAAAAAAAAAAAAACCTTTTCCATTTAGCTAAACTGGCAAAACAGAGCGACATTGGGCACTGATAGATTAGTAACACGATTCCCCTCTTCCGAATCCCAAAAATCATGCATTATAACTTTTTCAAAAGGTATAAAAACTTTAGTAGCTAGATGTTTTGTATGATAACTTTTTAGTCAATGAATCAAAATTTTAATTGTTTCTAAACACTAATTTTATTCATACTAAAACAATTTTATGACAACTTCTTGTTAGCTAATGTGTGTTTGGTTTCGCTTTGGGGTTATACATATTTAAGAAACTCGACCCCCCAAATGAAGTGGTGAAATGCCGCCCCTGGCCAAGACCTATATTTTCCCAAACGTCATCAAAATTAGCCTCAAACGCATTTTAGGATTTGAATTTTTAAAAAAAATTTAGTTGGGGGTTTCCGAGCCACACGCTTTCCCAAACATCAAAGATAGCCTGAAACTGCTCAAAATTTTGCCGAGATAAATTCTGAAACACCGTCTCTCATCTAATGTCTGCAAAAATTGTCTAAAATTGCGTTTTGAAAACTTCCAAATCCGAAAAATTTCTGGAAGAAACTCTTTACCTCCTAATATCAGCAAAGATAGTCCTAAAACTGACTTAAATTTTACAAATATTCCAAGAGGTACTCCAAATCCTCTTTCCACATTACCAAATCTGGCCTAAAATTACGATTTTTACGTCAATTTCCCAAATAATCGCATTCTGCTCTTTTTACAAGTCCCCTAGCGTCTATGGCAGCAATTGAAAGTACAATTTTGACATTTAACGAGTGAGTATCAATTTAAAAGAACAGTATTGATGATTAAGAGCGTCAAAATGGTCTAACTCTGTCTGATGTCAGTACACAGTGAAATTCAAAGTCTTACTCATAAATAACTAAAAAAAAAAAAAAAAAGAAAAACAAGAGCTATTTCAACTTTTAATGATTAAAAATATTTTCTGAGCATGTTTAAGTGAATTATCAACACTGTAGGTGAAAACATTTCAGTATGTCTGTCTCTTAGTTAAGTTTCAATCATATTACTCATGCATAGATTTTGCAGCTATTTATATCTTTTTAAAAATACCCAGATTCACAAATACGAGTGTATTGTAATTTTAAATTATTAATTAATAATTAAAAGCTACCAATTATTAGCATAATTCGTAATGAAGCTTATTTAGCGATTCAATGAAAAATAATCCTCATATGAATAATAGCCCATGATTGAGTAACCCGCATGTTTCAGCAATGAAACTCTCGCCATGATAATTTGATAATATATTTTGGCAATGTTTAACATTCAGGGAAAGGCTTTATCGTGACAAGGCTGAACTGGATCCGGTAACTTAACTGATTAACAGTCAGTTCAGGGGAATGAAGAAGAAACGAAAAAGCGGTTAACTATGAACGCAATCTTCTGGAGTTTAGGGTTAATCCACTGGAGTTAGGATAAAATTTCAACTATCCAAATATCACCAAACAGGCAATTGTTCGTTGAAACAGAAGAGAAGCAATTTTCACCCGACATACCTTGACAGGCGACTTTCTAGTTACTGTGATAATCTCTTAAAGGTAAGAATATGGGCCTCCTCCGAAACAGAATCTTTGCTACGCCACTGGGTTTGAGGAAAGAGGGATCGAAATTTTCCCCCAGAAATTTTTCGAATTGTAGTTCTAAACGTATAGTTTTAAACGTCAAACGATCATAAGTGATGTTAGAAAAGTTGTGTATCAGCTGATTTCTCTCGAAAATTTTTGAAAATTGAGGTCTTAAAAATGCGATGGTACGCCATCTTTGGTTAACGAGGTTCAGAATCAGAGACTCTCTCCCGAACACTTATTGAAATTGAATAACAAAAATCGAAGTTTCAGACGACGTATTTTGCAGTGATAGCTTAGATAACTTTTTAACCTTAAAAATCAGGAATCCTGAATGCCTGTATTCATTGATAACTTTTATTTAACTTTACTTTTTTACCGTTAGAGCGACTGGTATGACTTTTTATTACTAAATTTCAAATATTTTTCTCTATTTGAAACATAATTTTGGCGGTCTTTACATTTCTCCACTTTACTCTGATTTTCGTGATGATATCGTGATTTATAAAAAAGTAGAAGTATAGATGTGAGGGTTGCCCCTCAGAAACTGTCTTGTTTGTTTATTTATCCACTTTTTTAAACTGAAGCTTGTCATGCGTTTCAATACCGCACTCACTACTTTTTTTTTTTTTTTCTACTTTATTGGTTAAAAAAAAGTGTTTGAAACGTATTTCAGCTGCCTTTAGTTTGGTAATTTTTATGATGTACATTTTTAAATATTCCTAAATAATATTTTAAGATTGCATTTTCTTAAATTTTACAGTAAAAAAAAAACATTCATTTGTTTTCTTTTTCTTTCTTTCATTAATTTTCTTTCTTTTCTTTTTTTAAACTTTCATTTTTCCATCCCGGTCAGCATCCAATTCACAGCTTTAATTTTCAATATTTTACTGGAATATATGTAAAAAAGATAAGCTCAAAATAAAACTTTGAAAAATTACATTTCAATAAGTTTTTTTTTTCCTCAAACTAAGATCATATGCTTTCAGATTTTTCCTTCCTTTCCACAAGAAGAATTATTGCTCGTTCACTTGCAAAGTGAAGTTCAAAATTTCAACTAAACTTTTTTTGTGCAGTGCAAAATAAATAAAATAACTCTATGTAGGATAGTCATTCAAGTGGTCTGCTCTACTCCTTGATGCAGTCGGCATTAAAAATCAAACTCAATGCAACTTTTGTCATCAAGACTCCACAGCGCCAATAACCATTTTCTTCTTTTGGCGGAAAGGTCACACAGCAGGGCTCCGCACAGACCGTTCAAAACTAAACGCAAACAAGAACACAGTTCATCTAGGATTTCCTTAATTTCCCCTCGAGCTCCTAGTTCCCCCCGATGGTCCGACATTTCTATGTTTCTAGTGTCAAACGAGTCTTTCTTATGTACCCCCCACACGACTAAACCGTCTCGGCGGCGACAATTTCTGAGTACTACAATTGACGGACAAATGTCCTGACACTTGTGTGGTCGACAAATTACCGCAGCTAGGAAAATACTATTTCGATTTTTACTCGTTAGGCGTAGAAAAACTGGAAATAGTGCTCAATGTGCCTTCAGAAGTTTGTTTCAAAAACAAACACTTATGAGTACAAATGTGACTTTGTATTGCAATATTTTCACTATTTCTCTATTTTAATTTGCTTTAGTTTCGGCGTCCCATGTATTTTTTCCACTTTGATATGGTTTTTATTGATGATACAATTTCATAAATGTGTCGACGGCCATAAGCTATTGTATTTTTAAACTGAGAATTTCCCTGAGTTTTTCAAGTAATGTTATAAATAATTATTTTTAAAAAAATGTTTGAAACGTGCATCTTGATTGCTCATAGTTTAGTAATCTCAATGTGCAAAGCAGATTCTCGGGTAATTTCTAAGTAATATATTAAGGTTTCTTTTTCTTTTTAGATTTTACAGAATAAACACTCGATTAGAATTTACGAATGTCAGACTTAACGTTCAAATCCAAAACATCCATGACATTCAGAATTAAATCTAAAAATAAAAATTGCCGATTGTAGCTGAAACTGCCGACTGACCCTGTAGCCTCAGCAAAGTATTCTTATTCGGCAAAACTTGTTTGATGATTCGTCAAGTTTTGGGACATTGCTTTTTTTTTTTTAATTCCTGAATTTTCCTTCTCATGTGTGCATTGCATACCCATATTTTATTCTTCGGCTAATTGAGAACTTCTCTCAAATTGAGAATTTTCCAAAAATTTAAGTTCGGAGCGTCAATGGATCACTGTCGGCAAAATCAAATTTTGTTCATATGAATGTCGGTAAATTGGAAATATGGTGCAATTAGCAGTTGGTGAGTTGATTATGTCTTTCAGAAGAACAGTCGTCAGTATAATCACAGGATGCACTAGACATGCCTGTACAAACTATACTAGTAGATACATGTTTTTGATTTTTCTTTCATTATTAAAAGACATTACTTTGCACTCACATATTTTGAATCTAGAATCAATTGAAAAAGCAAAAATGCCGACTCTATAGATGAACTTTCTGAGGGGATCGATGCTTTATTGTGTCGGCAAAATGAGCTGTCGCAAAGTAAGCAATCGCCGCAATCGGTATAAAGAGCAGATGAAAAAAATGTTCGTGTCTGCGATATGAATTCATCAGAATGAACATGAAGTGCAGTCAAACATGGTGTACATACCCGCACAAACTCTTCCTGTTTTCTTTCATCCCGTAAATGCTTATTATTAATTATAAATCTGTGTATATGTGTATTATACATATTATAAAAAACCAAACGCTTCGTGTCGTGAATGCTGAAACTAATGAGTCAAAAATGCTGATTCTGGTGAATTTGATGATTAGGCACTGGGCAGTGCCGTATTTACGCACTCGGTAAAAGAAGCGTCCTGAAGACGCACGCTCAAGGGAATAGTCGGCGAAAGAATGCTGAATGATCGTGTTTGTTGAACGTAGTGTGAGCAAAATGAAAATGAATGTAAATAAAGATCCTTTTCATTATTTTCTCTTGCGCAAAGTACCCAAAAGGTTAGATTTTTGCAACTTTAAAACATAAAATAACTAAAAAAAAAAAAAAAATTCAATCAATAAAAGCTTTGAAAATCCGAAACATTGAAAATGCCGACTTAAACTGATTTTGCCGACTGGATGAAATCTCTGGGAGGGTGAGACACCCCCCTCACCCCCCCCCCTATGGCGACGGTCCTGAACTTAAGTTTCCAAAGGGTTTCTGTCAAGAGCTTTTTTTTTTTTTGTCAATAAAGGTAGTAAGTCGATTAGAAAGCTTATTATGAAAATGTTGTCAATGTTACCCGTACGTTTTTAGTGGTGATATAGTAAAAGCACGGTTTTAGTTGGTTTTACTATACTGCATTCAAATTTCAATTATATTCATATGGTTTCTCCCTTTTAAGCCGTACACTACCTTGTGCAATCAAGGTAGTCAGTTTATTAGGAAACTTTTAATGTTGTCGATGCTACCCGTACGTTTTTAGTGGCAATATGGTAAAAGCACGGTTTGGGTTGGTTTTGAAGTGAATCGGCTGGTTTTATTTTGATTTTTATTCAAATTTCAATTATATTTGAATGCTTTCTCACTTTTATACCGTATACTGCCTAGTACAATTCAAAGTAGTAGTTTGAATAGGAAACTTATTTAGAATAATGTTGTCAATGTTACCTGTTCGTTTTTATTGGCGATATGGTAAAGCACGGATTGAGCTAGTTTTAAAATAAAACCAGTTTTTAGCAGCAGTATTCGACCTGATTGAAAGGGATTCATTCCAAATCGCTTTGCGGCGTGATAGCATTATATAAACCAGCGTTTCAACCTTTTTTGATCCACGGATAGATAAAAATTTCAGAAAAATTTTTGCGGACCAGTGAGGGTTTTTTTTCCCTAAAACTTTTTACTATTCATATAGAAACTGTTTCTTAAATTAATTTAAAGATTTTTTTTTTTTGATGTACTTGCGATAATACTTAAATGCAAAGGTAAGTTATTATTGTAATTAGTACATCTAGTTAAATAGACATTTTAGAAAAAGTATAATGTATTAGGAAAAATAAGAAAAAATTCAAAGAAAAAAATAGCGTATACAACTGCAATGAAAATAATAATTATTATTTTTGTTATTTTTGGTTGGTTGATTTATTGGATTTTTATGGCGCAAGAGCCCTTGAGGGCTATACTGCGCCAGGTTATTGCGCGTTGTTATTTTTGAACAAGGAACTTTGTTTTTAACATGGACGGGTAAAAATCTCATAGGAACGGCCAAATTGTTCCACGGACTGGAGCTGTCCGCCGGACAACTAACTAAGAATCGCTGATATCCTTATATACATAATAGCGAATGAGCGTATAACGCTCCTGACGTCATCAACAATGAAACTCGTTCCACGGCATGATAATTTGATAATATTTTTTCGTAAAGTTTGACATGCAGGGAAATGTTTTATTTTGACGAGGCTGAACTGGATCCGGTATCTTAGCTGTTTTACCGGTAAGACTGTGTCATTTCAGGGGAATGAAGAAACGAAATAGGGGTCAACAAGGAACGCGCTATATCTACTGGAGTTAAGGGTTAATCCACTGGAGTTAGAGTTAACATTTCATCCATCAAAATATCACCAAACAGGCAACTGCTTCGTTCAAATGTAGAAGCAATTTTCACCCGTCATACCTTTACGGGCAATTTCGTAGTAGACTAAGAAGTACTGCAAAGGCACTTACTTTCGCGAACCGTAACTTTCGCGAAAAAGGGGGGGGGGAATGAGATTTATCGGGCAGAATGAAAATTTTGCAAACTTTGCATGATCTAAACCAAAATTTGATTTTATAGGTTCAGTTAAAATATTTCGCGAGGCTTAAATTTTCGCGATTATGACGGACTTTCAAAAATTAAAGCCCCCACGAAAACAAGTGCTTTCACAGTATCAAATTATGAAAAAAAAAAAAAAACTTTTGAAAATTCTTGATACAACACATTTTATTTTACAGCTGTTTCATTATCAAGATTTTGAACAATCGACCACTTCGCCCCATTGATTTTTGGTTTCAATGTAGTCAAGGGCGCCTCAATGGGAGGTTACGGGACCAACCAATAATTTTTCCCTTTCGGCAAATTTTGTCAGACGATTCGGTAAATTTGGAGATTATTGTACTGAATACTACCTTTTTTAAACTTTTGCCCAATTCCTCTTCTCATTAGTAGTTGGTATGTGTGCATGCATTCGACTAATTTCAAGGTTCATTATGCAAACTGAAAATTCCTTCATAGGTATGTATTAAGGGTGTTTCGAACAAATCGATTTCCTTTTTTGAAATCGCGTTACCTCTCAAAAGTTGCAGTTTGGTATCCTCAATTGGGGAAACATAATAAAAAAAAATCCAAGTTGACATCTTCAGTTCGAGCATGAGGCTAAAAGTTTGTAAAAATATGCTAAAAATTGAATTTTTCAAAAAATAATAAAAATTTTTTCATATCTTTCTATCTCAACAGCCATAATAGTACAGTGCAATTAGACATGAACCTCAACATCCAAAGTAAAAGTTTCCCGTCAACTCCAAGTTGTTGTATACTGTCTACATAATGTTTGGTAAAAAGTTACACCGTTTTCAGCGTCGCGTTTTGGGGGGGGGGGGAGAAGTTGGTAAATTAGTAGTTTTTATCAATTTTTCCTAAATATTTAGAAAACTATGGTGTTTAGCGCGAAAAGTGCAATATACAAAATAATCTTCACTAAATTACGAACAAAATGGTCCTAAACATTATTTTGTTAAGTGAACGGTTCCAGAGTTACGGCGCGGCGGATGTAAAAGTAGAAAATTTTCGCATTTTTAAGATTTTTTGGAAAATGCAATTCTAACTACTACATAAACAGAAAAAACGAAACAGTTTTATTAAAAAGTAATATTGTACAATCGTATTCTAGTCTAAAAGAAACTAAGAGGCGCCACATGGGGATAGTAACGTAGAAATACTGGGAACGAGAACCGGTTTTCTGCAATTTGCGTGAACTGTGATAAAGCGCTTGAAGTTAGACTACTAGCTTCAAAAAAGATTGAGAACAAAACATTCAGAGATACACTTGAAAAGAAAGTTAGCTGTTCAGTCTCTAGCCTCTATTACCAAGTCTATGATAATTAACAACATCACTGTATGTGTGAACCCTATTACCAGGGGTGTTTGTGATCCGCAATTTCAGAAATTTCAAAAACTTTTGGGTTGACAACACATTCTAAAACTGAAAAATTATTTAAAAAAAAAAACTTTAAAAATAATTCTCATCAATGATTTAAATGATTTTTGTATGCATATTTGAAGAGTTTTTACTGGAGAGGGAGAAGGGTCGAGCTTCCTCATAGTTTCAGAAAATTTCACACTGCCTTCAAAAAATTTTACTTGAATCCACGCGCACCTCTGCCTAATACTCTTTCACATCGGATGGTGTGCACTGTAAGAAAATATGAGAGACTTTAAGAAATACTGTCGAACCCGCTTAAGTGAATAGCCATTTTGCCACGAAAAAATATTCTAATAAACGGGATATTCCAAAAACCGAGATAAAAACAACCACATTACATTGGTTTGGTGCATTGAAAATGTATTACATTAAGCGGGATATTCTTTTAACCGATATTCTAATAAGCGGGCTCGACTGTATTTTAATTCGAATTACGTGCATATCCTCCACCCTTGTTCGACGAATCTGGCTTGATAAGGAAGGGTTGCAAATCTCCTAGTGTTGTCTGTTTTGGTTCCTTATTCAAATGAATCATCGGTCACCCCTTATTTAGAAAAAGCGTCCTACATCATTGATGAAGATCACCTTCTTCATCGTGTTTTCTGATGTTTCCCAGCTACCTTCAGACAGATTTGCGAGCAATACATAAATTACGTAATTGCTCATTATAGGCCAGCAACTTGTTTTTGATGAATACGAGCAAGGAACCACAAAAGATGAAGAACAATAGGGAAGTTTTCGATTTTTGAATTTTATTTTTATATGATAGAGTAACATGTATGAACCTCATAGGTGAAAAAAATTTTACGATACGATAAGTAGTTTTTTTAAATTAATTTTTAAAGTTCAAGCTCTTGTGACGTCAAATGGCATAGGAAGTGACGTCTTCCCCTCTTCCGATAGGGGAGAAGCGAAGGTCACGCATTCGACTTCAAAGACGAAACGTAAAAGGCTTTCTCCTCGCATTTAACTCCTCGCGTTTCTGGAACATTAAACCTCTCATCCTCTCGAAAATATTCGAATATCTCATTGGTGTTACTTGAGGAAGATTATTTAGATTGTGCTTTAACGAATCCGGCCTCCATAGTGTGTTCAAAAGGATTATTGAATTTCTAAAAAATAAAAATATCAGCGCGCTCAAAATTCCTAGCGAAAACAAGGGATCTTCGGCGGAAGGCTGCCCATTCGCGCCCTGTGACGTAGGCTCGTGACGTTTCAGAAGAGCGCACTTTTGCGCGTGGATTTTTAAAAATTCATTAAAAATCAACCACGGTGTTTTAAAATTCGGCGATGGTGAATTTTTTAGTTTTGAGGGTCAATTAACAATATCCAATAGCCAAAATATGAACATTTAATAGGTTGCAACTTCCCTAACATTGAAGTCAAAGTTGAAGACTCAATCGGTGTAACTGTCAACCATTTCTAGCTAACACTAAGAACAAAATGGGTCTAATTTCTCTCCTGACAATGTACTTGCAAAGAGGCGGTTGCACAGTTCATCAAGCATCGGGTGAACGATGACTTATTTCTAGTTTTAACAGCGATCGATAAAGATAAGAATGGAGTTGAAGCTTGTGTGATCGGTGATGACATGGACTTACTAGTCTTGTTGGATGTTCACACACCATCAGAAAACAAATTGAAAATGGTGGTACCAAAGAAAGGCAATCAGCAGGAGAAGGTATGCACTGTTTCGGACATTCAGCGAAGCATTGGAGATATGAAGAGTGTACTCTTTGCAATATACCCCTTCACAGGATGTGACATTGTACAGTCATAGAAAAAAAAAAAAAAAAAAACGAAGCACTCGATCGTATTCAAAGACTATTGACACTAGAGACACGTGTGAGGTGTCATTGTTTCAGGAATAAAAAGTTCTACATAATTATGTTCAAAAATTGTTGTTAAGGGGTCGTCTTCATATTAAAACGAGCATCAACTTCAAATTTTTCAATGAGAACTCCCTTTTTTTATCACATATTTGTGATCAGCATCCTTTTTTAACTTTGTATGCGAAGTTTTGTTTCATTCGATCCAGCCGTTACTTCAGAATCGAGTTTTGAAAAATTCCTCTCGTAATGTTAAAACGTATTTTGATATTTTTACTCATAACACAAAAACTAGATTGGGCACGGCAAAGATTGTTTTTTTATATCAAAATATGAATCGACCCAATAATAAAAACGCCCTTTACAACACCTAAAATGTAATTTTAGTTTTTTTATGAATCATTTTAATATTTTTTGAAAAAAAATATGATCTGAAACCATATTAAATTTTAACAGAAAAACAATCTAGAAGAGGTTTTATGTGGGAATCCAAAATTTGAGCTCAAAATATTCAGTAGTTTTTGCAGTATGCTTAAAACTTCATTTTTTCTCACTTGAGGGAACCGTATACTTTTTTAAAACAGAAATTATGAAAGTTGGTTTCTTCGTAAAAAAAGAAAAAAAAATGTTCAACAAAATAAGCAAACCAATTATAACGTGGTTTTTCTACATTAGAGTTACGTCTATGAATTTTTTAAATGCATAAATTTATTCGCTGTCTCTGCAGAAAAACAACACAATATTGCAACCGTCAGTTTTTTGTGATATCATTCAAACGTCAATGTGTAAATAATGCGAAACACTACTTCATTGTTTAATAAAAGAATATTTTATAGAACTTTTTTAATTAAAAGCTACACTTAAAATACTTCTTTTTTTTTGCAATAGACAGTGTAGAATTAATGGCTCTTCCCGGTAATAATTTGCTAAAAGGAAAAATTATTGCCTTGTGTAAACCGGGAAAAAGCACTCGAAAAATAGCCGACGGTGTGAAGTTTCGCCTTTAACAGTATCCAGATGGGTTAATAGGTAATATTTGCTCTTAGATAAGTTTACTGGTTTTTAGAAATTATTATTATTATTTTTTGTAAAAGTGTTTGAATAATTTTCAATGTGGTAGGAGAGGAAATTTTAGTAGCAGTAGAGGGCCTCGTGCTTTGAGCCTCATTCTGCACGAAAGTAGTAGTTGTAGCTAATTATGAACTTTTTTTTTTTTTTTTGACTTCGTCAAAAATTTAACAAAACATTAATTTACGTGTTAGATTAAGTTGAGTTTTTGTCTATTCTTAATTATAATTTAAATACCTTTTTTTTCTATTTATTTTCTCGGTCATTGTCCGTGCATTTCACATTAAAACTATTCTCGCAAGACAAAGATAAAATTTCATTTTTTTTTTTTAATAACGTGGAAAAATATCGAAAAAAAAAAGAGTTGTAAAAAGTTATTGTTATCAACTACTAGATGCCTATCTTATTAAATGCATGTTTTTCAGAATCAAATATCTGAACAATCGACTCCACCTTTATGACACTCTCTAATTCAACTTTCTGGTCCTACTCTTTAAGCAAACAACGAGCCACATGGACCAGCTGCGAGGGCTGAATGTGGCCCGCGTCTCCATTGCGGTTTGGTTATCCCATTCGATGGCTGCAGTGGATCCTAATAATGAGCACAGCAGCCCTGCACCGAACAACTGGTTTAACCGAACAATGAAGCAGGTGTCATGTCATTGAAGCCGAGAGTGCCTAAAAACTGGTGGATGAAGAAAATTTATCTTACCAGTGAGTTTCGAAGATCCACCGTCGTCACAAATGGTGACTGGGCGACGTTAAATATGCTCGTGGTCACAATGTCCTCCAAGTGAAACGATACCTCTGGGGGTGCTAGCACCAGGTAGCTATTAGCTCCTGGACTAGTTCTAAATTCTCATTAACTGTTCGATCCGGTGATGGTGCTGCCATCTATCGGTATATAAAATAATGGAGGCAAGGCACTTAGTATGCAGTCCTCAACATAAATACAGTTGTAGTCAGTTGTGACTCTGAATAGGAATGGGATAGGACCAGTGAGTTGCCATAAACATACAGCAAATAAATTTACTTTACCTACCAGTTTATTCGCACTCTTAGCTTCAATGAGGTGACTTCTGCAGCCCGCACGATTAGTTTCGATTCCAGTCTGCGAAATCCGTAGCAAGGACGAAATTGTAGTCTCTGGATAGGTTAAACTCATCTGTCGGGTATGATTCGTGTAGTGTTGCTATAGGTGCGCTAGCCTATAGCCTCACACTATAGGAAATGTTCATTTGCAAGTATATAGTACGCGAAACAAAATCAAATAATACTAAGCTTTGTTTGCATGTGCTAAGTTACAAAATTGGAGAAATGACAAGAAGTCTGATTTCGGTTCAACCTTGGTTCAAGCTAAAATAACTTTTGTCTTTTTAAATTACGTGTTGGACCATCTCGAATCTCGTTGCTAGAAATAGCATTGGGAAATTACTTTCCTGAATTGCTTTTAAGAGTCATTACGTGTTTAACTAAAACCGCCAATTGTGTTATGCGTTTTTAATATTACCGCGCATTGTGATCTTCCGCATCAAATTTGAATTTGAAACAAATTCTCTTTTTTTTATTACAAAAAAGCCGCTAGAACAATTACCGTGTTTGTCCACCGTGTTAATTCATATAACCAAATTTTTACCAAATAAAGTTCAAATATGAACAGTTTGCTCATTAACGGGTATTTATATTCTCCAGTTTCTGTTTTGTTTTTCAGATTGATACTTCGTTCATTTTATGTATATAGAGCAAATTTTCACGGAATAAATAAACCTTGCTTCGCTCGTGTCTCCAATCTATTTAATGCTGCGTCTTCCCACGTTGTGCGGTATATTTTTTATATTTTTGTGTGCGATGGCCCAAACTTCTGCCGATGTTCTGCGAAATTAAGAACGGGCAATTCTATTTGACATCAAAAGACTTTCTATTCATTCCAAAATAAACCTGTAACATAGGTGCAATACATTTATCAAACATATTCACATCATGATTGTAGGGGTAAAAGTTTTTATATTTACATTTCTTTGAGGCTAATTTGCTGAATGATTATATAAGTAATCCAACAGGTTCATATTAGAAAAGGCAAAAAGTTCCATAAATTTTAATTTGTCCTTATTCGATTTACTAAACAACGATCTTTACGATGGACCAGTCAAACCCGCTCCGTCATTCTTATGTTAATCCTGATAGACAAAAATCTGTAAATATTTTAACTTTTTTTTCAAAAAAAAAGTTTTCGACCGTAAATCGCTTTTTGGTGCAACATTATCGGCCCAAAAAGTATCG
Organism: Uloborus diversus; assembly: GCF_026930045.1. NCBI lineage: Eukaryota > Metazoa > Arthropoda > Arachnida > Araneae > Uloboridae > Uloborus > Uloborus diversus. The sequence goes on from NC_072737.1 coordinate 144,274,326, forward strand.
AATTACGGAAAAAAGAGAGAATTTCAAAAAATCATGAATTGAACTGGATAGTTTCGATCTTTTCTTTGTTTACATTCCGTTACTTGATAAGCCGTGACCTTGAAAGAATTGTTTTCAATGTGGTGACGGTCCCTAAAACGTTTTTCGTTAATAACTCCTGTTCTACTGCACAGAATGCAGTGAAATTTCATACCCTGGCTGTATTTTGCGGTCTAAACATAATTATGTAGCAAAAAATAGGGGTTCCTATTTGAAAATCAAGAGTTGGTGCTAGTTTTGCTTTGTATATGGTCCCTTATCAAAATTTTACCTACGTAGTTTTAAAGAAGACTTTAAACCAAGTCGGATGACACCTTTCTTTCTTTTCTAGCATGTATAATGGCCGAATAATTAAAAGTGTTTCGTTTTTTTTTCTATGACTGTACCATATTTCTACAAGAAGGGAAACATTTCACCGTATAGGAAAATGTAAGCCAACAACACTCTTCGTACGAAACTTCTAAGTCTTTAACGATTCCAAAGCTGACCCCAGTGCGTTGACTGACGCAGGAAAGTATTTCTTTTTTGAGATGTTTGGAGCAAAGAATACTGAAGATCTAGATAGCTGTCGCTACCAGTGTTACTTGCAGGCTATTGCAAAGCAGCCCATACATTCATTGTTGGCTTATCCTCATGCCAACAATGTTCAAGTTGGTCACAATGCCTATGTTCAAGTTGGCTTATCCTCACTTCAACAGCTACCAAGCAGCATTCATATAAAACCTACCTCCAGGTTCAGCAGCGGCTGGATGAGGAAAAGAATTTACCTCCAGTGGGAGTGGAAGAAGATTGGTGAATACCTGAGACCAATTACAACAATGCCTTCTGCAACTCCCTAGGAATTACTTTCCCACATGGTGCGCGAGCGCGTTTAAAAAGCCGAAGGCGTCCATAACTGCGAGTGCCGAAGTAAGTGGTCTAAACTGCTCAAGCATGTGCAGTAATTGCTCAGGTCTAGGAAGTAATAACAGGGGCACTAATATCATAGACGAAGATCTAGAAGAGGACGGTGGTATGCGTGAAGAGGACTGAATTCTGGTGAATACTTTACATCACAATATGTCACATTCAACGTTCTACATTTTTATTAAACATTAGTATTGAACTCGTTTACGAATGTCAAAAAGTTTGATAAAATATGGTTGTAATATACAGGAAAATATGCCTATTTTCTGAGGCAAAAATTTCAAAAGCTGCACTTATAATGAAAATATTATTAAAAATGATATAACTATAAATAATAATTGTTATGAATTTTTATAATTTAAAATCATCCATGCTTAAAATATATTCATTCTTATTGCGGCATTGTCTAGAGAAAGTTTGGGTTTTTCCGTGCCGCAGATTTATATAACCACGGTCCATGAATGCTTCTTTTCCCTTAAAAGTATAGCCTCTTGAGTAGGTGGTGAGGATGTCATTCCTTCAAGGGCTAATTACAAACATACCACCTGCCCCATAAATCGCAATTTGCTTTTACAAAACACTCCTCATACACAAAATTCGTTTCCTGAGTGATAATGATTTTTTTTTCCGAAAAATCTAAAAAAATACGAAAAATTTCTATTTTTCACCTATCGTAACTCTGCAACCGTTCACTTTACAAAATAATGTCATCATTTTTATCTGACATGTCTAAAATATAGAGATCTATCCTAGGAGGTCTCCGAACCTATTCCTTTCCTTTTCCGTTGAAACAATTATTCTTTAATTGAGTGTTATAACTTCAAATTCATAGTGATTCAAGGGAAATGTTTCAACCCTTCCCCCTTTCCCTAATATGATTGAAAAACGTCTAAAATTGCCTTTTTTTGGACTTCAATTTTGAAAAGTTACAGAAGGAAAGTCACTTAACCCATTTCTTCCCTAAATGTCGTCAAAGCTGACATGCACTTGTGTTTTCAGAACTTCAATTTAGAAAAATTGTCGGTGATGGGCCCTTATGGAGGGGCGATCGCTCTCATTGCCTCTCCCTTGTATCCACCCTTAATGAGTTGATAATTGCTCGTTAATGTTTGTATCATTCATGGTTTCAACAGATCTGTCGCAATTAATGTCATCAAATTGGCAGAGGATGTAGCACGCACAGTCTTATATCATTTTTTGAATTGTTATCAATGGCAACTATGAATTTTAAAAAATCAATACGCACTGGAAGAAATTATATAAGTATTCATCTTATAAAAAAAATTTTCTTTTGTATTGTGCATCAAAGTAAATATATAAAGAAGAATATTATATTTTTTTGAAAAAATCTTCCTTTATAAAAATCTATAAATTGACCTGAGCTACTACTGTACGCTCGAAGAAACTTTTTTTTTTATTATTGAAGAATTTCACAAATTTGAGACCGAACAGTTGCCTCAATTTTAATTTAATGCTTTGAATAGGAATCGGGAATTGGCAAAAACACAAACTCATGTCTATCACTCAAAGTAAAACAATGCTTTTTGAAAATAATTTTTATTTAAACATTTTGAAACTAAACAAGCAATAGAAAATAGACAATAGAAATAAATAAAATAATTAGAACAATTAAATTTTGACAGCTTTTTCATCATCTTAAAATCTGGACAAGCTGTTTTAAAAACAGGACAAACATTTTGCCATTGTTGGCAATTTATTCAGTTCCATTACATTATTTATCTGTACAATATTTGAAGAAACCATATATGATGGTATTGGTGAATAATTTAATGCTCCCAATAAAATTAACAAACTATTACACTATTCCATAAAAATAAGAGAAATAACAACTCAACAAGAGTGTCATATAATACCGATAACTGCAAAAGAGTATTAAAATAAGTAAATTATCTGTCAATATATTAAGATATTGTGATTTTTTAAGGGAATAATCTACGTCAGGGGATCTGAATCTTACGCTGAAAAATTACCAGTGTGAAGCAACTTCCTTGGTCTAAAAATTAATAAAGGGTGTTTTTTTTAGAGTTAGGATAGACCCAGGGGTGCTCATCTTCCCCAGTTCAATGGCGCACATCCCCCCCCCCCATTTTTCTCAATCTTCTTTCCTTTTTTTTTTATTTTTTAAATCTTTTTTTATTTTTTTAAAAATATTTTTATTAATTTGTTTTTTTTTTAAATATTTTTATTTATTTATTTGTTTCAAATTTATTTTATTAGAAAAGTTCAATGCTACGCCCATAACATACACACACACACAAACTAAATAAATAAATGAAATAAAATGTAAACAGAAGAAAATAAAATAAATAATATAAATTTAAATTAATTAATAAATAAATAAAAATGAATAAATTTTAAAAAAAAATAAAAATCCCCCCCCCTTAATTTTAAAGGTGCAACTTGCGCCGTAATCCCCCCCCCCCCCCTGTGGGTACCCCTGGGTAGACCGACCAGTGAATGAACACTTAAGCACAATTTCATTTTAAAAAATCCTAGTAATTGTAAACACTATACTGTTCAGATCGTGATAGTTATACATTTTCATTGATCAATGTAAATATATAACAAAAATTGCGGAATCTTAAATGGTACCGCTTCGGACTTTTATAGTTGTTTAAAGAAAGAATGGCACAATGACCCAGTGAATGAACACTAGGGTTTCCAATCCCGATCCCGAATCCCGCGGGATCCCGCATGATATTTAGCGGGATTTATCCCGCGGGATTAAGAGCCAAATCCCGCGGGAATTCCAATCCCGCAATTTTTTCCCCTGCAAACGTTTTCCAACTTTTGCCGCTCCTAAAACGACTATTCAGTTCCCTTCCTTGTATATCTGCAAGAAGAGAAAGAAACGTTGCGTTTCATATGATGAACGGTGGATTTACCATTTAAGAACACCAATAAAATTGAGTATATTTTTCTGTGAATGAATTGATATTCTCATTCAAGTTTTCAGTTTTCATACGTTCAGAAATTGAAAAAATGCGTTTAATTTAAAAGCATTTTCGAAAACTCACCAAAATTTAAGATACAGAAAATTACGCTTTAGAAAAAATAGGAAAAGTGTATTACAGATTGCAAAACCCGCTGGGGTAGCTTTCAATGCAATGTTGGAGAACTTCTGTAAGCTTAAGGAATACACTCAAAACCTTTAACTTTAAAAGTGCGCGATAGTTTTCTCCAAAGAAGAAAGCCATGTAAAACCTGCCACTATATATTCGGTACTTCGGTATTGTATATTCCTAGCACGACTCTAAACGAGGCGACAGAAACTTAGATGAAACACAAATTGACTCGCATGATAGTGTAGTAAGTTAAGCTAAAGCTAAGTTTTTGAAAGCATCTTTCAAGTGAGAGGTAAAATTAGCGAAGTTATCTAAAAACTTTTACTGAGACGACGACTTGGTGAAACCAAGCAGCACTCACCCCTTGCTGTAATGAATCAAATGCACTGATACAATGAGAAACGTTTATGAAACCACGAAGGTATTTTCAATGCAAGTTAAATTGGATACAGCAAAACACATATCCAATAGACATCGTTTTGTCCGAAATTTGCATTTCTTGAGCACAAATCAAGCATAGGAAAGAAAATCTACTTTAGAAGGTGATGAAGTAAATGGTGATCTTTTCTGAAAAGTCCACAGTTATTTAATCTCAAAAAAACCAACTGCAGTGGAGCCACAGCACGTGTTTTCATCAAGCGCATTATTTTTTAAGCAAAAATTATTTCTCATTCCATACGAACATTGGACGTTTTTAGGGCACGGTTTTGAGTACTAAACAATAATTACTGATTGAATTCTGACTTTGTAGTGCTCTACAATTGCTGTACGGAATCCACAAAACTACTAATTCAAGTAACAAAAGCAGTCCTTCATAAAAAACACAATTTTTTTTTCTATTTTTAGAAAAATAAAGTCAATCCCGCGGGATCTCGGGATCCCACGGGGCTGAAATTGGCGGGCGCGAGATTGGAAACCCTAAAGAACACCTCGAACCAGTAAATGAGCACAAATTGGTCCAGTGAATGAACATGATCAATTTTGATTTAAAAAGAAAAGTAGTTTCTTTAAGATCGATCAATATCTCTAATTACGAATCTATATTTATCTATATATCTATCTGTCAATCTATCTATCTATATCTCTATCTATCTAGATATGTCTCTATTTATCTATTTCTCTATCTTTATCTCTACCCATCTATGTTTCTAACTTTCTATGTCTCTATTTCTCTATCTGTCTATCAACATATCTATCAATCTATCTATCTATATCTCTATCTATCTAGATATGTCTCTATTTATCTATTTCTCTATCTTTATCTCTACCCATCTATGTTTCTAACTTTCTATGTCTCTATTTCTCTATCTGTCTATCAACATATCTATTATCCTATCGATATAGTTTCATATCTATCTATCTGTATGTTTATCTACTTATCTATATACCTATGTATTTAATGCATCCATCTATATATCTATCTGTATCTCCACCTATCTAACTAAATGTCTATCGGTCTATCTATATAGCTACATATTTGTCCATCTACACATCTATCTCTCTATCTATTTATCTATTTTCCTATCTATCTATGTACTTATATAATTTTCTATACATCCATCAGTCTATCTTCAAATATATTTATCATATTACCCGTCTATACATATATATCTATCTAGTTATCTATCTATGTCACTATCTGTCTATCTATATGTCTAACTATTTATCTGTCGATCTATCTACCAATCTATCAATCTAATCTGTCTATCTGCCTATCTATATCTATCTGTCTACCTACCTGTCTATCTATATATTTCGCTATCATTCTATCTACATATATATATACATCTATTTATCTATCTGTATATATATATCTATATCTCAGTCTGCCTATCTATATATCTATCTGTCTGTCTATCTATCTACATATATGTTTATATACACAACTATCTGTCTATCAATCTGTCTATCCATCTATTTGCCTATCTATATATCTACTTTATCAATTTGTCTTTCTTTCTACCTATCTATATACTTATCTATCTATCTCTCTATCAATATCTATCTATTGATTGATCTATCTACATATCTATATATCTGACTATATCTATTTACCATTACATATACCAGCTTACCAATCTATCAATCTAATCTATCTGCCTATCTGTCTGTCTATCTATATATCTCGCTATCATTCTATCTACATGTATATATATATCTATTTATTTGTATATATATATATATATATATATATATATATATATATATATATATATATATATATATATATATATATATATATATATATATATCAGTCTGCCTATCTACATATCTATCTGTCTGTCTGTCTATCTATCTACCTCTCTATTAATATCTATCTATCTATCTATTGATTGATCTATCTACACATCTATCTGACTATATCTATTTACCAATACATATACCAATTTACCAATCTGTCTACTTACCCTATTCATCTATTTATCTATCTCTCTGTTTACCTATCTATCTATCTATCTTTCAACCTATCTATCTGTATCTACATATCTTTCTTCCTACCTATCTGTCTATTTATCTATTTACTTTCCTATTTCTATCTATCTATCAATCTTCATCCCTACCTATATATTTATCTACTTATCTATATCTAACTATCTACCTGTATATATACCTACCTATATGTCTATCTGGCTATCTCCCTATCTACGTATTTCTCTATCTATCTATCTATCTATCTTCCTACTATCTATACAGCAATCTACCTATCTATCTGCCTATCTATCTATCAACCTACCTATCAATATATGTATCTATTTATCTATATACCTCTCTATCTATCAATCTATATATTTTCCTACCTATCTGTCTACCTATCTACATAAATCTATCTTTCTACCTCTCTGCCTTCCTATCTATCGATTTACCTATCTACCTGACTATCTATCTATATCTCTATCTCTCTAGATAGATAAGTTGGTAGATAGGTGGATAGATAGATAGACATACAGGAAGATATGTAGATAGATTTACAGGTGGATAAATAGATAAATATAGAAATAGCAATATAGATAGTTAGAGAGACATAGATAGATAGATAGATAGATAGAGACATAAGTAGGTAGATAGACAGATAGGGATTATATACAGTTAGATAGATAGATAGGGATAGATAGTAAGATTGATAAATAGGTTGATTAGTAGGTAGACGTATAGATAAATAGAGATATATATAGATAGACAGGTGGGTGGGTAAGTAGGTAGACAGACAGACAAATAGATATACAGGTAAATATGTAGATGAAAATACAGGTAGATAAGTGCATATATAGATAGGGATAGGTAGATGGTAACTATACTATAAGTTTTAAACTCAAATGCATTATATAAGTAAGTTTGTAATGAGAAAGATAAAGTATTCAGCTAGATATAACAGAAACAGTAACATTCAGACTATAGCTACTGCCCTGAATCATTGCCTGGTTTTCCCCTCGTTTTTCTCACCCCCTGTTACGTCTCGCAGAAGATATTCAGACAGTTCACATCACAACATTTATTATTAATCTAGGTTACATTATATAATTAAGCATCACATCAGAGATCCTCAGATCCATGCTCAGAGGAGCTAACATCATGGCGATCAACATGCGTCACATAACTTGTCTTGTTAACAAAATCAACGTGGTCTCATTCAGTACAGTTACAGTTAAATGATTCACAACACAGTTACATGACACCCCCCTTTGAAGGTTTTTACCCACAAACATAATTAGCTAAATATTTTGGTTGTTGAATTAGTCGACCTGATCTTGTTTTATTAGTTACACCAGAATTAGAAGAACAGAAGTCACTATCATTATTATTACTATTGTCAGAGTTAGTGGATACAGTTGTTAAAAAGTCTGGACTATCTTGATCTAAATCTGAAGTATTTTTAAATGGTATTGCTGATGGCCTTATGTGTACTCGATTTCTTACTAAGGTTTTGTCCGAACTATTTTGAATTAAATATGACCTTTTTTTAGGTTTTTTATATTATTTTGGCTGGTTCCCATGCGTGATGATCAAAATCATACACCCTAGCATTATCACCTGCCTCAAAAGGTTTTAAACTTCTAGCTCGTCTATCCTAATATTTCTTTTGCTTTTCTTTGCGTTCAGAAATCTTGCCTTCTAGATTTTTAAATATTTCCAAGTTGAACAATTTATTATGAATAGGGATTTTTGTTTTTGGTCTACGACTAAGCATTAACTGAGCTGGAGACAGATTTGATCTCGAGATCGGAGTATTTCTAAACTCCATGATACCAGCCACCCAGTCTTTTCCTTCCTCATATGCTTTCCTAAGTATAGCTTTAGCAATTCCTACTGCTCTCTCTGCCATCCCATTACTTTTTGCATAACAAGGACTAGAAAAGCTAAAGTCAAAATCCCATTCTTTTGCAAATGTCCTACACTCTTGACGGTTAAATGGTACATTGTCTGAAATGACAATGACCATTGAAGGAACCCCAAACCTTGAAAAGCACATCTTTAACTTCTTATTTATTTCTCCCATGGTTTTGTTATTTATTCTCTCGATTTCTACCCATTTAGAATAATAACACACAATTACTAAATAATTAATATTTCCAAACTCCATAATTTCTACACCTATTCTTTCGAATGACCTAGATGATGTTGGATGAGATTCTGAAGGTTCTTTGAGATTTGATTTTTGAAATTTTTGACATACTTCACATTTTAATACCATGGATTCTATACTTTTACCCATCCCTGGCCAGAATACTATCTCTCTTGCCCTGCTTTTGCATTTTTGCATCCCAAAATGCCCCTCATGTATAAACGTAACATATCGTTTCTGAGTGCATATGGTACGTCAATTTTAGAATGTTTAAAAATTAAACCAAGTTCAACATATAATTAATTATTGATTTTGAAATACTGTTTTATGTTATAAGGAATATTTTTAACTTGCTCAGGCCATCCTTTAAATTTAATTCAGAGTCCAATTGAATTGCTTCTTTAAACTGAGTTATCATTCTGTTACTAATAGGTAGTTTGTTAACGGCATGCACAAAGGCATGCTACAGCACTCAGCATGTCAGGGTCATCATACACTGGATCCTTAAGATATGCTCTCGAAAGTGTATCTGCACGGTACATTTCACACCCTTTTACATACTTAATTTCAAATTGATTATTTTATTACTTTTAATAACATCCTTTGCAACTGAGAAGATATATTACTCATAGGTTTATCGCCAATGCTTGCAAGAGGTTTATGATCACTTTCTATAATTATCTTACTTCCATGTACAAAGTTATGAAACTTTTGTAGAGCAAAAACAATTGCTATCATCTCCTTTTCGATTTGGGCATAATTTTGCTCAGTGGTGGTAAGACTTCTAGAGGCATATGATACAAGGTGACCCTCTTGAATAAGACAGGCTCCAATGCCATCTTTAGAGCTGTCACACTGTATCACCGCTTGCTTTGCAGTATTATAAACTTTTAAGACAGTTTTAGAACTTAATTGACACTTTATCTCTATATGCCTTCTCTTGTTCCTCATTCTCCCCTTCTCTGTTTCCTCATTCCACTCAAATTCTACGTTGTCTTTCAAGAGGCTCCTCAAGGGGGAAATTATTATTGAAACATTTGTGGTATGAATTTGGAAGCATAATTTACCATTCCTAGGAGTCTTCTTACACCCGACTTATCATTGAGGGTATTCATTTCAGTTATAGCTTTAATATGTGAGGGGTCAGCTTTTATCCCATCTTTTGAGATGATTGGCCCAACATATTTATCTTCTGGGACTTTATATTGAAATTTCTGAGGGTTAAACTTAATGTTACATTCCCGAGCTCTATTAAAAACTTTTGAAAGAGCATCGTCATGTTCTTGGTCTGTGCTCCCATCAACAATGACATCATCAAAGTATATTTTAACATTTTCTATATCATCAAAAATATTTAAATTTATTTTCTGAAAGACTTCTGGGGCAGAAGCTATCCCAAAGGGCATCCTCAAAAACTGATATCTGCCAAAGGGAGTATTAAAAATGCACAAGTCAGCAGCACTGCGGTCATCTATTGGCACTTGCCAAAACCCATCCTTTAGGTCAAGAACTGAAAATATTTGTTTCCCCTCTTACCGGCTAATTAATTCTTTACTAGTGGGTATGATATGATGTTCACGCTTTTATAGCTTTGTCTAGGTTTTCTGGGATCTAAACAAATTCTTAGTTCCCCATTAGGTTTTTCTACTACCACAAGACTATTAACCCAATCTGCTGGCTTGTTTACTTTTCTTACAATGCGTTCGGCTTCTAATTTATTTAATGTTGACTTTATTGTTTTTATTTTATGACAGGGGTTCTCGCCTAGGAAAATCTATGACTGGCTTTACTCTGGGATCAACTTCGATATGATAGGGCTGACCTGGAAATTTACCTAACTCTGCGAAAATTTCTTTGTTTACATTTATGATGTCCCCTTTACAATTTAAATTGATACTGTCAATTTTACTCACTATATCTAGCTTTTGGAAAGCTTTCAAACCCAATATAGGCTTCGAAGACACATTTACAACCATAAAATTCAAACATACATTAAAATTATTAACGTTACATTTTAAAGACACTTCTCCTTCAGGTTTGAATTGAAAACTACCATATGACACTAAAGTCACATCAGTTTTGACTAACGTTTCATCTGGTGATAATTTCATCATTTTAAACACAGATAACGGCAAAATATTAGCTTCTGCACCAGTATCCAATTTAAACTCAATTACATTACCTGATACATTTATTTTTTTAACCCATATATTATCTAATGCATTTATCTTTAGTATACTAGGCTTTGTTGATTCTTTTTTCGACACACTATCAATGTAGAGTGCAGGACTTTGATCCTGATCAATTGTGTTTACTTTTCGGAAGTTATTATCTTTCGTGGATATACATACGACAGCGAATTGATTTTTCCCTTTCATTTAGCACATAATTTTCCGTATGCAGTACAATTAATTTTTTTATGCTCCTTTCCACACCAGGTACATTTTATATTACTAAGTTCATTAGTGCTACTCTTGTTCCATTTTGGTGACGCTTTTGCTTGTTTGCATTCTTCTTTATTTCATGAACTTGCGATGCGGATCTTACGGTCTCAATTTGTTGTTTACTTGTTTCCGCTGCTCGGGGAAAGTCCGATGCTTTCTTTAGCGTCAGATCACTTTCTCTTAGAAACTTTTCTAACAAAAATTTTTCTCGGATGCCAAGGACGAGCCGATCTCCAATTAAGCTCTCCTCTTGGTCTCAAAATCACAGACGGATGCAAGAATCTTTAATTCGGTGAGGTAGTTTAGCTGCTGATCTTCTTGCTGGGAACAGGAGAAAAACTTAAATCGCTCGAAGACGACATTCTGTCTCGGGATGCAATAACTGGCAAACATCTAGATGAAATCGTCAAATTTTCATTGCTCTAACCGTCTTCAGGCTTAAAAGTGTTAAAAATGTCCACACCTTTATCTCCCAGAAGATTCAAAAGGATAGCTATTTTAATTGTATCTCATTTAGAATCTTTTTCGGATGTGTTTAGGTAGTTAGTGAATTTTTAATTCCACTTACTCTATTCCTCGACCAAGTTGTTTGCAGTAAACTTAATTAGGATTGGAGGTCTGAAGGTTTCCATACTTTTTTTAGAATGGAATACTCAGTTCGACAGTTCAACTTCCTATCGTAAAGTTCCAAGATTTTCTCACAAAGAGATTGTAGCGTTGATTTCGGTACCTGACACCATGTCACGTCTTGTAGAAGATATTCAGCCAGTTCACATCACAACATTTATTATTAATCTGGGTTACATTATATAATCAAGCATCACATCAGAGATCCTCAGATCCATACTCAGAGGAGCTAACATCATGGCGATCAACAAGCATCACATAACTTGTCTTGTTAACAAAACCAACGTGGTTTCATTCAGTACAGTTAAATAATTCACAACACAGTTACATGACACCCCCCTTCCCTCTATTTTTTCTCAGTGCTTACTGAAATTCCACAATTTCATTCAACCCAGAAAATTTTTCGGACAACTGACGAGGAATTTTCTTGAAGGCATTGGTAAAATCTTTTCTGAGGATAGCATAAATAAACGGATTTACTGCAGACGAAACGTATACAAGCACCGAAAATAGATAATTTATCAATGGATGAGGATCTAAGCCAAATAGCAAGTGCACATTCTTTGATGTTACGAAAGGCGTTACACAAAGGTAGAATGTACCAACAAGAACGAAAGCAGTTACAATCGTTTTTTTCATTTTGTCATCATTGGCCTTCTTCTCTGGATCTTCGGCATTCACGTGCCTTAAAAATTGTTTCTTTTTGTTCCATTTCATGGCTGTTGATATAATTAAAGCGTTGCAGATACCCAAGAGCACTGCCGGAATGCAGAAACAAAGGACCGTTCCTGGTACTGCAAAAATCCTAACTTCGTAAATGCGCCAGTCAAATCCACATTGTGCTTCTGCGTAGTTATACTGGGTCCAATCCGTACAAAATGCTACTATCAATGACAGAACAGAAAATACCGCTAGAGACAAACACAAGGACAATACTCTAGAAGCATTCATTATTCTGTGATGCTTCAGTGGATTTAGCACTGCAATTGTACGGTCTAGGGTGATGAGTCCAATAATTAAAATGGAATTGCAGGAACACGTGTACCCCATTCCATTCTGCAATCTGCAAAGGATGCCTCCAAACGGCCAATAATCAAATGCAACAGAGACGGCAGACGGTATAATTGTGAAGATTCCCGTTGTTACATCGGTGATCGACAAAAAAACAATGAAGAAATTGCTGGCTTGATTCCGAAGAGTCTCGTCAGAATATGAAACGAAGATTACAGCAAGATTTCCGATTATGCTCGCTAATCCCACCAAAAAGGTGAAGGAGGATCCTATTATCCTTACTGATAAGGGACGCTTGAAATCGGCAGGGATGGTGTCGTTGAAATGAACTAGGAAAAGTGTAACGTTTTCCATACTGATGTCCAGTCCCTAGAAAAGAATTAAAAGTATTTCAAAGTTTTGAGATCACAAGCTGAAAGTCAGTACTAAACCTAAACAATTAAAAATATTCCAAAAAGTGAGGTCACAAGCTGAAAATAAGTACTACACCTAAAGAATTAAAAACATTTCAAAAATGTGAGATCACAAGCTGAAAATCAGTACTGAACCTAATCAAAGTTTTAGCTTTATGCGATAGGTGAAATCGTAAAAACTTCGATAGAATTGTGGAAATAAGTACATGGATGTCGGTGTAACTTTAACAAAAAATAAAGAAGAAAAAATGGCGTCGTTCCACTGTGCACTTTGTGTGAACTTTATTACCGTGTAAAATCCGTGAAATTATTCCTTCAAGTACAACTAAAATTGTTATTCCATGTTAAGATTAAACTGTAATTTCTATAAATAAAATTTGGCAACTGCTAAAATTAAATTGTGTACTGTTCTTGTGCTCTAGTTCATTTTGCGTGCTATGTTTATATTCATACCATTTGGAGTGGGATCATTAATAGGGATAATAAATCCTTTAAATTGTTTATCCTGTTTGGCTTGAAGCTTTTCAAAACGAAATGGTTGCTTGGTGAGGCTTCCAGCCAAACAAGATAAACAATTTAAAGGATCTATCCATTTTCTGAGGAGTTGAAGATGGGAGCAAGTTCTAATGGAAGTAGGTGTGATGAAAGAGGAGAAGAGGGAGGACGATAGTTTGGCAGATACTTGGCGCGCCAACTAGATATCATAACTTTTTAAGGCTGAGAATTTTTGTTTTTCGGATGAAGGCCTTCTTTTTTGTGTGGAAAAGTTAAAGGTTTTCTTGGCGGGGTAATTTTTACAACAGGGTTGGTTTTGATGAGATATCACATCTTTTTGCATTGATATTATTATTTTGTATGTATTTTTAGAATTGAGAACTTCAAGTCAGAAAATTTTCAATTGAAACAACGCTGTTTTGTGTTTTTAAGGAACAATAATGACAAGCCTAATTTTAAGTCAAGTTATTTTCTGACCATTAAGATTCTATGTTCGTTTTGCGAGATTTGGGCCGTTTAAATTTTATTGCAATCCTTGTATCCTCTCTGTTGCAAAGAAAACTTCTTGGATAATAAAATACTATATTTTAAATTATATTGTTTTCGAGTATTTTACAACTTCGCAATAAATTCTATTAGTTTCTTTATTTGTCGGGTTATTCAAAATTTTCAGGAAGGTTTTTTAAAATGTTTTACAGCTTGCGGGCAATTTTAATCTAGCTTTTCACTTTTTATTTAATGACTTAATTTCTTAAATCGTGTACTATTTTACGTTTTATGGGATAATTTTAATTGTTTGGTGATTTATATTTCTTTTGATGGAAGTCTTTGTCTTGTTTAATACCTAGTTTTGTTTTCGAGTTCATTAAGAAGACAAAATAACGCATTATCACCAAGGAAAAAAAAAAGACTAAGTCATTAAATATTTTAAATTTGAACGTGTCAGAAGATCTATACAACTGTACTCGACGACAAATCGCAGATATCCGAAATTTGCCCCAGCGACTGCGCATGATTCGCGCGGACTAAGCTCATTAAAAGTCTTGCTTAAATTAATTGCAAAAATTTTGTCTGTTAAACGCGCAAAACACGAATATCCACACACGTATTTCATATAATTTCAATTCATAATGTGTTATGTTTGTGAAAAATGCATTAATTTAGAAAATAAGCAAACCAATAAAAAAGTGCTATTTTTCGCTTTCAATTATAAAGATAGATGTATCATATTCATATGCGTACAGTTTCATAAAATATGTCACGCAAAATATTCTAATGGTTTAACTCTAGTTTCGAGCCGACATTTAAAATCCCCCCCCCCCCCCCAAATATATCAAAACTGAAAATGGGGGATGGAAATTTTATATCGGCAAAACTGGGGGGGGAGGGGGGCTCAAATGGCATGAAAGGCACATCAGTAGGGCACAAGGAATGTGTGTGCGAAATTTCAGCTTGATTCCTGTTTTTGTCTGTGCTGTAGCCCTGTTAAAGAAAGCGAAAACTTTTTTGAACAACGATTTTCTAACTTAAATTCCTCCTCCCCCTGATGATTTATGGGCTTATATTTTGGTTTACGTCGTCAGGGGCCAATAGAGATTGAGTACACCAAAAATCAACTCCGGGGTCTTTATAGGGCTGAGATACAGAGGGGTGAAAAACCCAGAAAACCCCAACTTGTTCTGTCGTGTAAACTGTACTCAGTCGCGTTTATTTTCTTTCGTCTTTCGTTGGCTGCTGACGTTTGGTTTCCTTGGCGTGGCGGTAGGCATTTGGTTTTCTTGTCGGCCGGGACGCGGTAGCGTCCCGTGATTGTAGCACTGTTTTGCAACTCAAATGCCATAGGTCGAAAGTTTATTCATTGTTCTTTGATAATGAGTTGAATTTAATAAAAATTACATTTACTTTTAGAAAAATCTCTTATTGAATCAGTATTACTTCTCACACAGGTTGCATTCATGTCAGTCAGTTACCATACTTTTAACAATTTTTCTAAAATCACCCAATGTGTATTTTGGAAATTCAACTATACCACGAATGTCAGCGTATAAAGTACAATAAGAGAGGAGAAAATATCTATTTTTTTAAATTAAAATTTTGTGGTTTACGTTTTAAAATACTTATCGTTTCACTCTTTGAATGTCAGTCAGTTATCCGTGGAATTGCCCATCATACATTTTACAACTTACTCTTTAAATTCAACAAAAATATTATTATTATTATTGAACATCATACATTTGGTTAAAAGAAATATGTACATACTTTATCATTATTTTTTTTTACAAACAGATGGTTGAAGTAATTTTACCTTTGTATTTATTTTTCTATTTTGAATAAATATGCACATGTATACAACGTTGCAACATTTTTCATGTGTCACTACTTTTCTCCTTTAGTATAGTGCTTTTAAACAACCGTATAATTTTTATAGAGAACTAGCAAAAATACCCGGCTTTGCCTGGGTTAGCAATAATTATGAGAAGCAATCGTTACTTGCATTTGTTTTCTGTTTTAAGTGAAAGAACTTAAAATACACCTTTTTGACGTGATTTAAAATCTAGCTTCTTCCTTACTCATAAAACTGAAGTAGCAGTAATAAAGCAGCAAAATAGTATTTATTTAGAAACGAAAACACGAAATTTAAGCGTATACAAATTTGAAGAATTTCCGAAATATGAAATTAAACTTCACATATACGATACATATTGACGATCAATGTTTAAAAAGATTTATCAATTAATACTTTTTTTTTTTATACATGGAATCGTACCTTCTCTGTACGTGTATTGAATAATGAACTGTTTAAAAAAAATGTAGCCGCGCGCCCGTGATCCCCTTAAACTTGCTTTAGTTATTTTAGAAAATTTTAATTATTGTGGGTTCTAGGTGCGATTTAAAATATTATCGAATTTGCGGGAATCGTTTTGGGATACCTTGGATAATGCTCCCCCTCCTTACTTTGTAAAACGGTATGTTACTAATTTTTGTTAAAGAGATATTGTCGCCATATGCTTAAATACTTTTGGTCACCATAAAATGGCGCTAAACAATTTCATCCGAAATGTTTCCAAAATAAGTAGTAAAATTTGGCGATGGTTTGAATTTGTGCACAAAGTCACATTAATGGACGTTTTTGTGCTGTTTATGGATTTGCCTAATTTAGTTGCTGGATTATTTTACAGTAAAAAAAAGTTTTTAAAGAATCTTTGATTGACGATATTTTGTTTACATGGTGAAAGCTGACAAACATTATTACGTAGTCTTTAACTTCAAAAACCGTGACAGTTGAAAAAACTGCCAAATGCATCCGCTACTGAAATCTTTCTGCATAAATTTTGGCGAGGTTTCTGCTGTTAGATTGGGTAATGATTAAAAAATCCAATCAGCACAAATAATAAAAAAAAATCCCATTAATTACACTAAAGTTCCGTTTAAATGGAAAAGAATCAACCAAATCTATAGTTATTATTCGCCAATCTTGGGGAAAAAACGTTACTTTAAGATTTGACTTGAGAAAAGACTCAAACAGTCAGACGAAACACAAAAACATTCAACAATTCTAACTATGAACTGGGAGTTGAGATGATACACTAAATGATGAATTGGGTTGAGGAAAGCCTTCGAACATGGAACAAAAAAAGCCCATAACTCGTTTTTCACATTAGAACTTTCTAACAGATGCCACCTTCAGCAGAAAAATAAGCGCTTTCGATGGACACATAATTTTAATATGTGCACGTATTTTTTAACCGTCATATTGGGGTATTTATGCGAAAATTTGGACACATTAGAATAAAAAAGGAACTATCAATCGGATTTTTATCGAACTGGTCTAGAAACCTCCCCAGTACCAAAAAGAACAAACGGTGAAAGTTTCAGCCAAATCTGCCGGGTACTTTCTGAGATCTTAGGGAACAAATTTACCAAAGTCCATTTTTATGTATATAGATAAAAATCTTGGATTAAATGGCTACTAATAACTAAAAAATAAAGTTCAATTTAAAACGCTTCTAAATTTGCCTGCTGATCATAGGTTACCCCCGAAAATTCTTACATTTGTCATCTCTAGTTAAGATAATGTAATTTTATCTTCAACTAGCTGTACCCGACGCGCGTTGCTACGCCAACAAAAAAAAAAAAAAAAAAAAAACATCATTATACTGATTTTCATGACAATCGGTTGAACGGGGCAGAAGTTGCTACTCTGCAGTGCAACCTGGTGGCGAATGGCTTCAATGAGCATACTATGCACCTTCTCCGTGGAAAAATACATATGTAAAGCAATTTTCATAATAATCGGTCCATGTATCAAGTGAAGCCATGACTATACTCAAATTTTGTACTCACGCAGTTTGCAAGATCAATCAATCGCTAAAAATATCAAATAGAAAAAGTTTTAAATCCCCCCGTTGCATGAAAAGCCATAAAACAATAAAGAAAGAATTTATTTGTTCAAACTCAAGAAAAATGGCAACAGCTAACTTCTTATCAATGAGATCTTTCACGCGAATTAATTTCTGCAGCCGATAATTTTATTCGTATTTATCCAATGGATTGTGACTTAAATTGGAATAAAAAAGGAACTATCGATCGGATTTTTTTCGTACTGGTCTATAAACATTCCCAGTACCAAAAATAACAAACGGTGAAAGTTTCAGCCAAATCTGACGGGTAGTTTTTGAGTTCATGGATGACATACAGACAAACATTCATTTATATATATACAGTGGCTCCCAAAAGTGTTCGTACACTTTGAAATTTTTTAGTAAAACCAAAATAACTCGAAACTGAATTCGAATATGAAGTCCAATATTTTTTTACATCATTCCTATATCATTCTTAATACAACCTATTGGTTTTTTCAAAATATTGACGGATCTTCTTTTTGAAATGGGTCAGAAAACGAAGATACAGAGAAATAACACGCCACAAAAGTCATCGTACACTCAAATATTTTCGAATAAATTCATGATTAAAATTATCATATGCTGTTTTATTAATATTTTTGTATTGTGTTGACCCTTTTAAGTCATTTGGCTTAAATTTTTTGTTTATTTATTCCTTAATATTGTGCTTATTAGTGTAAAATGGCTGGTATTCGTAAAAAACAGAAAACACCATTCAAAATTTGAATTTTTTCCCCACAGTAGTGGTAAATTGGTTTGAAATGTCTCTAAATTAGTTAATTTATTTGTTTGTATAGTAAAGTGCTTGATAAAATGCTTCAAAGAAAGGAATCGGACCGAAAACAAGGTAAGAAAAGGTCAACCGGCAAAGTTGACAAAACGTGATCGGAGATTTAAAGTTAAAAAAATTATGAAAAATACACAGTTGAGTACTGTAAACGTTTTTGCAGAGTTAAATGAAACATATTACATTTAATTTTCACCTAAAATTGTTCGCCAAGTTCTCTGATTAGCTGGATTAAATGGGACCTCTTCCCGCAGAAATTTTCTTGGTCGTGCGAAAAACAGAAAGCTTACGCTTTTCGTCGCAAAATCAATTATAAATAAGTTAAAAACGTTTTAGAATCACGTCTTACTTACAGATAAAAATTAATTTAACATTTTTGGTTAAATTGTTGTATAACTGCAAGTAGAAGAAAAAATTAGGCACTTAATCTTAACAACTTATTTGGATCAGTTAATCAGGACGGTGGAGGTGCTCTAGTGTGAGGGTGCATATCAGCATCAGGATTTGGTAGTTCGTAATTTTTTGATGAAATAATGAATCATGCTGTTCCTTTAAATATTTTAAAAACCAATTTTGAACTCTTAGCCAAAAATTTGGTTATTGGAAACATCTTTGTTTTTTATCAAGATAACGATAAGAAGCACACGGTTTTCAACATTTGCGTCTAGTGCCACGAAAATTGTCCTAAAGTTTCGAAAATACCCCCTAAATCTCCAGGTTTTAACTTAATGTAACGTATCTAAAGTTATCTGGAGGCTACATTACGAAAATAGGGCTTTAAAACGAAAATAGAGCTAGAAACAGTAAGACTCGAAGTGTGGTAGAACACTTACTCAGAAATTACGCAATAAAAGAAAGAAAAAGAATGAAATCTTTTCCCAGACGTTTAAAAGGTGTTATGAATATTGTATGATATTATACTAATTAATAACAATAATCAAAAGTTAGATTATTCAATAATATATAGACATTTTAGAAAGTGTACGAAGACTTTTGTGAGATAAAATTTCCGATACTTTTTGGTTTTTGATTTTTAAAAAATTAAGTTTTAATATTTTTTAAAAACTTTTCATGTAGTTTTGTTAAAAATTGATCATAGATCTTATAATTAAATACCTATTTCGAAATATTAATTCTAACCAATTGATTGGGGCCTACTTCGTTGAAAGTCGCAGGTGTACGAAGACTTTTGGGAGCCACTGTATATATATAGATTGTAATATGAAAATTGGCTCAAAGAAATTGGATGAAATTTTGAAATTATTGTGGGGAACTTAGAAAAGTAGAGAAAAATAAATGATAATCTCTCAGAAATAAACTATTAACTGTTTCTTAAGTCAAAGTTAAAAAAGGAAAACTATGATGGAGATAATAATTGCATTAAAAATATTCATAATGATCATTATTCGACTCTGCCGATTATCAACAGCCAATTAATCGATTAACGGACAATTTGCTTACTGGTGCTTCCCTAGTTATTCGTGCAATTTTAACTTTGCGTTTGTGATTTTAATTAACTTTTTACTGGAAGTAGTATTGGTAAAACAAAAAAACGTTGCTGCAATTTAATTCGAAAAACAAAATAATATATTTTAAAGTTTGAAAATATGCGGGACTGGCTTCAATGTATTCAAGATAGAGCTACATGAGGTAAAGTGCGTATCGTTTATTAATCGCAACAAATGGAAAATCTCAAATATGACAAGCAAGCTGTTTGTTTGTATTTCTCTTCTCTTTGACCAATTTTCTTTTGATCCAAAGAGTTTTGGAACATGGCAAAGTGCACCTCAAAACAATTTTTCAACTCGATATCGCTCATTTTTATTTCTGTTTCAAACAAACATTTCGCATAATTGTTCCAATATGGATACGGATCCAATGGATATCCTCAGGCAAACAAATAAGATTAAATTTGTTCAGAAGTCTTACGACTTTTTAAGCACCTGAAATAACTCATATTGTTTTAGTAATTCAAAATCGGACTATCATTTAGTCTATTAAGTAGATGAGAAATAATCCATTATGACACTCATCTTAAGAGTACAACCCAAATTCAAAATAATAGAATACTTCCCACTTTTAGGAAAAAAGTTTATTCTAAACAAATATAAGTGCAAATTAGGTATTTACATGAACGTGTCACCTTTCTTAGACCTTAAAGTGTGCATTTCATTTCAAATAAAAATAATCTTTGACAGAATAATCCAAAAGTTTATATAGTGATGAAGATTTACATTAAGTCAAAAAATTAGAATATTCAAATTAAAGGGGGGAAAACACTTTCCAAAAAAAAAAAAAAAATATATATATATATATATATATATATATATATATCAGAACTAGAATGCTTCATTTTTTGCTGGATTCAATGCTTTAATCCTTTCTCTCACGGATTCTACCACCTGTTTACATTAATCGTTTCTGACAGTTTCATTCCCTCTTCAATGCGACAACGAGCTCAATTTTGTTGGCGTTCACCAGGCCTTGAACCGCTTTCTTTAGATTTGACGGTACCACAAATTCTTGATCACATTGAGATTGGTAGACTTGCTTGACCAGTTTAACACCGAAATTCCTCTTTCTGTTTAAAATCTAAGAGTCGATTTGGAGATATGACACTGAGTAGAATCTTGCTGAAAGATAAAATGTGTCACTAAATTTGTAACTGCTGTACCTCAAATGAAGTATCGTGCAGTATTATTAATAAACAGCGGAAGTCACGTATTGTTTTATTTTAATATATATATAACTTCCCAATTCCAGCAGCCCTTATGCACTCACAAACAAGAATGATGTGTCGAAGTGGAGAGAACGTCTTACACAAGATTTCTCATATGCTTTTCTTTTTAAACGTCAAATCCAACAAACCTTTTTTTGGTTCACAGATATTTCAAAAAAAAAAAAAAAAAATCATCACTGAATATAATACTTTTCCAACCTTGTTTCCCCTGTATGAGCTTCTCTTTGATCAAGGAGAGTCGTGCACATTTCTGCTTCATGTTTATCTGTGGTCTTACTTCGTAGATCCGCAATTAAAACTGCAGTTTATGCAACCGTCCAAGTGTAGGTAGCGTGGATAAGATAACTATACATTCTTTCCAACACTTATGAACGTAAGAAGCATTTTTCAAAGATTATTTTGGATAGTTTACTTTAATTTGGGTTCATCTCTGCCAGGTGTTACAATTTTTCTACCTCGTTTACTTCGGTTACTTCTTAGTTGGTCAGTCCTTCAATGTACCTTTAAAATCTTACAGTCCATAGATTGTAAAACGTTCATTTGAATTGAGTTAGGTAGTTCTTTTCTAACTTTAAGAGATGATAGAATATGTACCTTCATTTTTTTCCTATTTATCACCTTGGCGACCCATTTTGAGCAATAAAAGGCTTTTAAAAGAGCGTAAAATTATTAAACTATAGGGTAACAGGTATGCAAATATTTTCGCTACTTTTTAAAATTCACATTGAATGAATAGATTATTCTAATTTTTTGACCCATATAAAAAATCTATCTATTTTTCCAATGTGTTAATGATCCATGAATTGTTAAAATAATATCTGAAAATTTATTTAATTTGATTTACCCATTCATGAATAACGAGTTTTAGTGATTAAGGTGAAAAAACAACGTAAATAAAGCACAAATATTCGAGAAAATGCAGCACTGCATTTTCTCGAATATTTGTGCTTTATTTACGTTGTTTTTTCACCTTAATCATATTGTAGCACAAAGCTTATATGATAATTTTTCATTTAACGAGTTTTAGTCTTTTTAATTTGCATGCGTTCATTTTTCCCGACTGAGGGACAAGTTTTGTTCAAACAGTTCTGATATTCTGTTATTTTGAATTTGGGTTGTAGATCAATGAGACAAAAATATTGTTGTCGTTTGTAAGAAAGATTTAGGTTAGTCTGACCACAGTTAATGAACGTTTAAGGGCAATTTCATTTTCAGAAATAAAACTGTAGCATTTGAAAAACGTTTTTATTCATTGGAGATAAATGTACCAACCAATATAATGAGTCGTACTCGTATATACTCGTGTATACGCGTATATAGACGTGTATACACGTGTATACTCCTGCATACACTTATATACTCGAGTACGCACGTACATGCAAGTATCTGATGTATTCATGTGTATATTCGTGTATAATCGTATATACTGCCATTTACGCGCGTATACTCGTGTATATACTACCTCCACAGATTGGAAACCACCAGGAAAATGAAACAATTGAACAATACGTGACCCTTACTTAAATGGGCCTCCATTGAAATCTGACTAAAAAACGAAGCAAATCTGATTTAAATAACTGCAAACTAAAATTTGTTATTGTAAAGGAAATTTAATGCTTCAAAAGGGTGTGCCATTTAGAGTTTCAAAATTTTTCCAGAGAGTATTGTTAAATAATGAATAAGAATATATAAGGCATGCAAAAAAAAAAAAAACATTTTGTTTCGTTTGAAATTGGTGTAAATTTTCTATCCAATACGAAATATAGATCGCTAAAAAAGTGATTTGATTCAAGAATTTTTACGAATTTTTTTGAGGCACAAAATTTTCGTTTTTGTAAAAATAATTTTTAAAATGACATTATTTATTTTTTATTTACACAAAGAAATGTTTTACTTACCCCTTTTACAGAAGCATTTCACTAAAATTATCAGTTACCAAAGAAACTTGTCTACGGAATATCATGTGCAAAAAAATGAAACTTGAACCATCTTCTTTCTAGAACAGTTTAATTGCGAAATGCTGTGTGAGACCTTTTTATAATCGGTTAGAAATTCAACAGGCAGATGGTTTTAAGAAATAAAGTGATCTTGGTCTTCACCGGCTCAACATGTTTCATAATATTTCATACCGCTGAAATATTTATTAATTCTTGTTTTTCTCATTTTTTTTTCTTAAACGTAACGTTCAACGTTAGTTGTCATGGCACTAGCTATATAATACCTGAATAGAAAGATTAATCGTTGTGTTATTCATTTTAATCCTAAGTCTTCGATAAAACATTTCCTAATACAATTTAGCCCCGGATTTCAGATTTCGCTTTAAGCGTCCTGCGTTATCAAAAAACGTTTGAAATATTGAAAATATCGATTCAACTTTCGATCAAACACAAAGTAACTTGGATTATTGTTAGAACATTACAGTTTTGCTTTCCTTGAAAGTCATGAAAAGTAATCCATTTTTTTTTTTTTTGTTTTTTTTTTAAGGTTTTAAAACGACTCAGTCTTAAAAATAATGGAGGTAAATATTTTATGCATTCTAAGGAAATGGTAGTATGATAGAACGTAATATTATTACTGCACTGCAAGGAAACGTTATAATTTTCGAATCTAACTTTCTAAAGATGCTAAAACCGATGTAACTTCCAATTCTGTGCGAAAAATAAATAAATAAATAAATAAATAAATTCCGTCTGGTAGACCGGGGCACATTAACGAGGATATTTTTCGATGAATTTTCTGATTTTTATGTTTGAACTTAAGATATTTTAGATATTGTGGTTTTATAAAGCAGTTAATGAAGTCAACATTTGTATATTCAGTCATTGCTCAGCTTGTGTTTTTAACCGGTAAAAAGCTGTTTTTTGAGTCCAAGTCGATTGCGTAAACTTGCCCCGTACACAGGGCAAATTTACGCATCGAGTGGGGCATGTTTACGCTAATAAAAATGATACCAAGTGATATAGATATTTAACCAAATTTAAATGTTTTATTTCTCTTAAAACACTTTGAAAATAAGAAAATCACAAATAATTAGTTAAAGAACACTTTATAGGCTAAACTATTATCATAGGACTTATTGCTTATTAAAAACAAAAACTATTTAGTCATCTTCTTCATCACTGTTAGATTCAACTAACAAAAAAAAAGTATTTCTTTTTCGCATACTTGTCATGGGATTGCGTTTTAACATCCAAGACATTGAACCCTGTTTTGTCCTTTTTCCGATTGGTTGTGTGCTTTCAAACAATAGATGCAAGCACAATTTTCTACTTCATAAACAGAATCGTTCATTAATTTCCTTTTTACAAAGTGCGTTAACTGTTTCCCTGTCGCAGGTTTTTATTTCATATTATTGTCTTTGATGTCTTCTATTTCTGCTTCAATAGAAACTTTAATTTTAAATTATTTAAGTAATTTCTCCTTTTTTTTTTTTTTGTTCTGCCCATTTTGTTTTTTTTTTCTTTGTAGCTTGTAACTGCTTTTGTCTGAGGGCTTCTTTATTTGGAGTATCAGTAAGAGAAAAAAAAAAGAAAAAGAGGATGCTCACAATCCTTTCCTGATTTCTAAGCTTTGGTTCTACTTTTTCAAATGGTCTCAGTTGGAGTAGTCTATATGTGACATTAGGTAGCCCTTGAAGGTAAGGGATTGCCACCGGCCGCAGCACATTATCCAAGTATCGTTGGGCCGTCATAATGCCCTGAATATGAACTACAGGTGATATGGAATTGTACACAGTTGCACTCCCAAACCATTATGCCACGTTGTCGTGTGGTGGGACATTCCACAGTTACTGCCGGATTAGATCTGTCTCCACGTCGACGCCACACACGTAAGCGGCGACTATCACTGGATAAACAGAAGCGGGATTCTTCTGAGAACACGACATTTCGCCATTCTGTCATCCACGTCGCTCTAGTCCAGCCCCATACTAAACGTTGCTGTCTATGTTGTGGGGTCAATGGCAGTCTTCTTAGCGGTCGCCGTGATTGCAGACAACGTGCGACCAAACGACGGGAAATGGTTCTGGTTGACACGGGAACATTCAGGGTATCTTGCACCTGCTGCAGAATCGAGGAACAAGTGACTTGTGGGTCTGCTACAGCTTGTCGGTGGATGTGCCGATCCACGCGTTCTGACGTCACTCTGGCTGCCCCTGCACCCCTCAATCTTGCCACATTTCGTTGTTCCAACCATCTTCGGCACAGCCGATGCACCGTGCTCGTATCCATGTGGGCATCAGCTGCGATTTGACGTACGGACCAACCTCCCTTTCTCAGTTCGATCACCATACCCCTTGTAAAATCGTCTATCTGCTGGAAGTGCATTCGTGATGTCGGCCTGGTATTCTCTCGTGTTACACGTATCCTCCAAGACAAAGACAAAATTTCTTCGATAATTCTCCAGTCAGAAATAATGACACGAATATTGCCCATTATGCAAGGTCCTTCCCTTATATCTTACTTCACGTGTGTCGCAGAGCTGCGCATTTCACATCACTTACATAAGTGATGTACGTCTACTCTAAAATTTGCATAAATTTCTGAACACTCCTTCTTGATGTTGCATTTTCAATGTCGAGCAGTGTAGTTTGATGACTTATAGAAAATCGAGTGCAAAATCAAGTTTTCTCTTTGTGTTTGTACAGAGCAAAAAATCTCTTTTTTGATACATACTGGAGTCATTCCACGTCAAATGACCTAATTTTTCAAATCGACCCCATTCGACCATCTCCGATTTGGATGAAATTTTATAGAGGTTTAGAGATGTCTTTGAAACTAAACTATGCAGATTTTCAACTTCCTAGGTCTAAAAAATGAGCCTGAAATACTGTTTGTCGTTAGCGAGAAAATCTCAATCTAAGAAATAAAAAATGGTGAATGCGTTGAAACTGACTAATAGAGATTTTACAACTGATAATAGTCAGAAATAGTTTTTAAATTCTCTTTTTAAAAGTTATTTTGCAAATTAAATATTATAGAAACAGAAAAATATCCTGTTCTGAAAGCAGGCTGATACATCAGACAGAATAAGATAATTTTCTTTTTCTATCATACTTCATTTGCAAAGTATCTTTTTAAAAGATAAATAAAAAACAATTTCTGATTTATAAAGTTGCAAATCACTATTCGTCAGTTTCCACGGCGTTCACCACTGTTTATTCATTGTAGTACGAGATTTTCTCGCTAACGATAAACACTTTTTCAAGCTCATTTTTTACGCGTATTTGAAAGAACACCATCGGAAAGAAAATCTTTTTTTATAGGAAAAATTATGTTCTTTCTAATGGTACCAATGAAAAGAAGATGCAAGGTGACAAACTTGAACTGCAGCGCATTAAAAATAGGCTATTTTACATGTGAACGATTTTGGCAGCCAGTTTGGATGGCATATCTTTTAGAAAATCAATATTTACGCTCTGCAACTATAACCCATTAAAAACATGTATATTGATAATAGAATTACAAAATACGTGCTTTTGAATCATTTTTGTTTAGAATTTATGACATTTTAAATTCAGAAAAAGATTCTCCACTGCGTTTTTCTTGCGACTTTGCAAGCGTGCTACACAGAGGCGTAACTTGGCCATGTAAAGTAGGGGGGCAATTTTTTTTTCAAGGGAAATTTATTAGATTTATATTTTGCCATCCAACTAAAATTCTAAAAAAAATTTACTTTTCAAAAAACAAATGAATTTAAGAAATTATAATAACTTTTAACGCAATGTACGTTATTTAGTTTAAACAGAATAGAGCTACAGAGAGTAATGTGCACATACATCCGGAGAAGTATCATTCTTTCCCAAAATATGCTGATACTGTTTTGTTGTTGTATTTATAGTTTACCTGATCACTGACGCCACAGTTTTGCTTACGTTTTGTAATCCTAAAGTACGGATATCGTTTTCTAAGTTGCGTTGGTTTTAATTCTCGAATAATTCCATGGACTAATTAGAAAGTGCAAGGAATTCTGTATTTTTGAAAGGATTTTTCTTTCTTTCCTAAGTTGTTTTCCAGGATCCCAGGAATGAAGAATCTTGCTATTAGTGACCTATGCCCTGAACCAAAGTAATATTCTACGTCAGTGACGCAACCAGAAAAAAAAAAAAAAAATAGGGGGGAAGAGGAGGCACATCGAAAAAGAAAAGAAAAATTTAGAAGTACTATTAGGAAAGGGGGGTCCGGGGGTTCTCCCCCGGAAAATTTTTGAAACTTTTAGCTTCAAAAACGCAATTTTAGACTTTCTTCGTTGATGTTAGGGTGACAAAAGGTACAGGGGTCTCAGCGGAATTTCTCGAACTTGAAGCTTTAAAAACGCGATTATAGGCCATATTTTATCGACGTTAGGGTAACGAATGGAGCTCCAAGGACTGTCCCCGATCGATTTTTTTATAGGTTGAAAACAATTCCTCCACCCCCTGCTTTCCACATTGAAGTTTAAAAACGCAATTTTAGACAAACGTTGAAGATTTTACGGGAAGGAGGTTCTGAAGCTCTTCCTGGTAAAATTTTTAAAATTATAGTGCTAAAAACTAAAGCAATGTTTTATAATCAGGGGCTACTCCACTTAAAAAAAAATTTAAGTATAGTTTAAAAAACCAAACTGCTTATGGTATTGGAGGATGGAGGCATAGGGACCTTTGCCCGAATATTTTCTGAAATTCAAGTCTTAAAACGCGGTTGTAAGCCCATATTTTGTAATATTAGGGTCAGTAATTTTTCGAAATTAAAACTCCAAAAACGTAATTTTAAGCGATTTTCGATGTTGTTCGGTAATTGGGGGCTTTCCCCTGGAAAATTCGCGAAGTTGAAGCCTGAAAATGAAATGTCAAATGCTCCATAATGCTTCCGGTGTGTGTGTGGAGGAGGGGGGGGGGGGGGCTCTTCGGAGGAGCAGCATTTTGATAACTTTCTTATTTTTAGACGAACTAGGTAAAAAAAAAAGAGAAAAAATAGGACGGAGTGGTGGGGGCGGGGTTGATTGCTGATAAATAAGCTGTTACTTTTGAATATTTTTTATTCAAAGATTTATTTTTAAAAGAAATTAAGATTTTCCCGTAACATTACTATTAATTTCTAAAAATTACTTTGTTTTCGAAAGACGTCTTCTCATCAATAATAAAGAATAGTTTTAAAAAACATTCAACTCAAACATTCTATGGGGCTCGGGCTTTAAGCTTCCTTTCTGGTTGTACCACTGTTTTATTTTGACCCGTCCATTATATGGTTGGTTGTTCATTCATGTGAGCTCCAATTAAAGGATTAAAAGTAAATTTCGCTTTAAGAAAAACTTTGCAGCAACATTTACGCTCTTTCCCGAAAACACTCATTTTTTTGGTCATGTAATCCTAGTTTACTACCTGAATTTAGTAAACTAGGAATACATGCCTATATGTATTGTGAGGGGGGGGAGATGTTTATCATCACTTCGGGATTAGGCGATCAGGTACACTGGCCTCTTCTGGGCTTCAATTGCGCCGCTTTGATGCAGTTTAAAAACAGATGAACTATAGGTTGAAATTACTAATTGGTGGTTGAAGACAAGGATACATCTTTTGCATATAATTCATGACAATTGCATTGATAATATGCGAATTACATTTTCTTATCATTTGAAAATAATATATAGATCATTTGACAAACAATTTAAAAAAAATCCTTTGCTTAAGAACTAGGGGGGCAAAATAATACTTTGCCCATAGCTCAAAAAAAGTAGGGGGCACTTGCCCCCCTATGCCCCCCCTAGTTTACGCCAATGGTGCTACACAAAAGTTAATGAACTCAAATTCATAGAACACATAGGACACATAGAAAAATACTAGAACGTATTGACAAGCAAAAGTACTTTAAGCCCGTAAAATTTCAGGCTTCCAGAGCGATAAAATTTTTCGTAACCTAATCTTAAAAATAGAAATTCGTTACGACAGACAGAATTTCGAGCTCATTTTTTAATCTTTAAACGAAAGAACACCATCGAAAAAAGAAAACTTATTTTGAAAGGAAAAAATCTGTTCTTTTTAATGGTTTTAACGAAAAGAAGATGCAAGGCGACAAGTTTGAGATATAGCGCTTTAAAAATAGGCTATTTTTCACTGGAACGGTTTTGATAGCCACTTAGTATGTCAATATCTTTTAGAAAATAGATATTGAAGCTCTGAAACTGTAACCAAGTAAAAACAAGTATTTTTACAATGGAATCACAAAGCATGAGCTTTTGAATTATTTTTGTTCAGATTTAATGACAACCTAAAATCCAGGAAAAATTATCCATGTGGCTCTTTTCACAAGTTTACGCACATGCTACACAAAATTTATCGAGCTGAAATTCACATAAATACTTGAATATATTAATACTTAAACGTACTTTAAGTGCCTAAAATTTCAGGCATTCAGCGTGATAAAATTTTCTGTAAACTCAGTCTAAAGTTGGTAATTTGGCACAAAAAGCTGATCCGCCATTTTGGATCACATTTTTCGGAGAAGGATTTGGATCTAGGAAGCTGAAAATTTGTTTAAGTTAGTTTTGAAGGTATCTCTACACCTTTATAAAATTTCATACAAATTTGAGATAGTCGAGTGTGGACCCCTAGGTCACTTGACATGAAATGACTCTCTGTAATTTCAATAAACTTGTTATCAGCATATAATATTTAGGTTAACTTTTATCTTTTGAGTGTCTAGTTAAATTTTTTGGTAAGTAATTTAAAATGTCTTTTTTTTTCAACCACGAAATAGGTCCATTATTAAGATGACAATTTGATGTCCTTCCGTTACCAACATACTACGTCTCAGTTAGTTCACCAAGAATCTATTGGGTATAGAAACTAAAGTTTTTTTATGCAAAGCAGAATTATGTCCCTTGTCGAGGAGGTATAGTTATAATTTTAAAATATATTTAATTTATATGGTGTTTAATGGTAACGGAAGGACAAAAAATACGGCAACGGAAGGACATTTAACTATAAGCTGGTACAGGGTTAAATTTTAGAATGCTAGTATAAAACAAAATATGGTTTAAAGTTAATAGTCATATTTAAAACATGTATAAGTAATATTTGTACAAAAAATATGAGTGCTTTTATAAAAAAAAAACTTTTATTTATTTTTTGTAAAAAATGTTTCATGATTTTATTTCTTCTGTTGTATGTGATGAAAAATCATGAAAACTACACTTAAAAACTTCTAAGCATGTGAAAATCATTTTGGTATGCCAGTTTTTGGATATGACGAGCCAATTCAAGCACAAACTTTTGCTTAAAATCTTGAAATTTATATTAGCACACTACAATTTTGGAACTTTTTTCAGATTTGTTGCCACAAGTTACAGGAAATGATTGTAGACTGCATTGGTTTAACCGTTAAACGTACTACGCAGATATCAGTTCATTCAAAGATCAACTTTCAAAAAGGATAGAGTAATATCCATTCTTATCCTGACACACAAAATATGCACTATTTGAGCCCTGTAACAAGTTATGTAATTGAGTATAGTAAGTACTTAAACGAATCGAAGGAGATTTCATTTTAATGTCGATAGACTGACGACAGTTATAAATACTGTTAAAAATAAAGATACAACTGAATCAAAAACACACCAAATTATAAGAATATGCCAAAGAATTCATTAATGTTCGGATAAGTTTTGTTAGTTGAATGGAAGGGAAATAAATTAACAAGAGCAATGTTGAACAGCTACTTCATATAGATGATGAAGGAATAGAAATAGCTTGTTTGAAAATACATTCTAATGTGGGAATGATCTTTGCGATTTATGAGAAAGAAGAAAAATATTCTAAGGATTCGGATACAATTATTGAGTATTTAAAGAATTCAGATTTGTAACAGATGGCTCAGGCATTGGATATCAGTATTTCAGACTGCTGTATTAGCTGAATAAATGTTTGTAAGTTTAAATTCACCAAGTTTTATTGTTCTGATGGACTTCATTTGTCATTCCATTACCCTTAACAAATACATAATTTATATGCTTAAAATAATTATTTTTTAAAACTAGAGGTGAAATTGTAACGATTGAACAATCCCGTATGTGCTCTAATATTTATAGAATTTTACCTTTTATAGCTTAGCTGAACTTTTGGGAAGAACATGATAGAGTAAAAATCATGTCGCAAAAATGTCTTTCCGTTACCGGTTTTTAAATTTGATTTAAAAAAAAGTTACCGATAAAAAGTTTTTAACTTTGGCTTTTTATAGCAACTTACCATGATGTTAAAAGTCTATGCATCAGTCTTTGAAAAATATGTATTTTGATATGCTTACAGACGGAAATACATCAATTTTTTTTGTAAAAACAGTCTATCCGTTACCGCTGGAATTCATCAATTGCATATTCAAGTAAAGTAAGAGTTCTTAGATATGCTTTATATTCCCGATATTTATTTATATTTGATTATAAATACGTTTGAGATATTTTCCCTTTTTTCTTTTTTACTGATTGAGTGTTTAAAGATTAACATAATAAAAGTCAGTTATTAAATATTGTAAATTTTTCAGGTTATTCGGTAAAATTGAAAAATGCTTTTATTTCATTTTATCAGTGTCGTAAGAAATTAGATGGAGTCTAGGTCCTGATCCCTAGCTTGAAGCTCAAAATTAATCAATTAATATCTACAAAACAAATTCCTATAAAATTAACTCCTATAATGAAAATTAAAGAGTTTTTCTTTCTTTTTAAAGAAGCTTTTCATCATCTAAATCAATTTTATGTATGAAATGTATGTTTATGTAAAATTTAAATCAAATTATGACTGCATCTATTTACATTTTCAAGTAGCCGAGTTGCACATCTTGAATCAAATATTCACTGTCAGTAAAGGATTAAAATTTTGAAGGTTGAATTCTTCCAACTTTTAAATTTCTTCTTGCAGCAAATATTCGCAAAAATCGTAAAAAATGTTTGAAATGAAAAATCAGCTTATTAAAGAAAAGAAAGAATAAATAATTCCTAGTTACATTCCGTCCTGAAATGAGCCAATTTATTAACTGATCTAAACCACTTTTTGAATTTTTTCGGTCAATCCCCAAACGGTTGTGTACGCTTTTTATTTATATGTATTTTAAAAAGTAGCGAAGTAGCGACCGAACTTTAGAAGTGGTTTGTAGTTGCTGCATTTAAAAAAAGTAGTTCTAGTTAACTACATTTTTAATTAAGTAGTTGTAGTAGTAGTTCGCTACAAAAAAAAAAAAAAGTAGTTTTTCTGACCACTGGTTTATAGACATAATTTTTTTCATTAGTATAAGTGCGATTTAAGGATAATACCCAATTTAACGATTTCCTCAATTTAAGGATACATTTCACTGGTCCGGATTTGACTGCATTGAATGTTTATGTTGCTCGATTTAACGATAGCCTTTATATAACAATAACTTTTTCCAGTCCCTTGACAATCGTTAAATTGAGGTTTTAACTGTATTTGTGTAGTGCTTATGCGTTCTTTGGATGATTATGCGTATAGTTATGTTTTTATTATTGTCTTACGGATAAGTTATGTTTTTATTATTGTCTTACGGTATAAACTGGCCCTAAATATAGTTCCTTTCTGAGTGGTGGGAGCTAGTCATGCTATTGTTATAGCTTTTTCTCCCATCTACTTAATCAAGAAGTTTCGAATAGACAGGGCAAAATATACCGATGTAATTTATTTTCTTTTATTTTACTTGTGAAATGAACTTTTGCTAAAAAAAAATTCCCTTGATTGAAATAAGTGGAATTGCATTGAATTGAAATGAATATTTACCTTCACTTAAACAAATTTGTTTTAATGTTTCAGCGACAATTTAAGATCAAAGTTGTTGTTTAGTCACTTCTGTGGTTAGAAAACAAGAAGTTCCGTCTAGAACTAAACGAACCTACTTTCCCGTATATATACTTTCTAGTATCTGATCAATATTCTCAAAAATAGCTAAAATCGCAAATTGTTTCAAACATAATTTTTTAATATTTTAAGGTGATTTCTAAGATTAAAATATAATAAATGTACTGTGCAAAATAAATAAAAACAATAAAATGTCAACTTAAAGAAATAATTTTCATTGTCAAAAAAAAATAATAATAATAATTTGAATTTTGACATTTTGAATTCAAATTACGTTTTTCGCAATCACGAGTGTGTATATGTAGTTGTGTGTGTTTGTGTCTGTGTACAGGCATGAGCGTGTGGGTGTGTATATGTAGGCGTGTGTGTTTGTGTATAGGTGTATGTTTGCATGCGTGTGTGTGTGTGTAGGATATGGACGCAACCTGGAGACGGTTTTCGCTAGAGGAGCAGCATCGGCAGGAGCCGGTCGACGGTGGTGCTGCAGAGGGAGGCGGGGGGGGGGAATTAAATCAACTTAACGCCAAGGACAGTCAAGTAAGAACAATAAGCAATGTGATTGCACAAAAAAAAAGAAAAAAAAATCTGCTGCGCATATCTTTATGTAGAATCATAAAGGAATTCGAGTTTATCCTCCGAAAACTGAATACATAAATTAAAACTTTAGAGTGAAAATAAAAACGAGTCATAATAACAATAATTATTTCTCCGTTAAAACCATGGCTGCGGAGTCGAAGTCAATCTCATTTTGGGATAAAAGAGTGAGATTCGGGAGCCGAAGACATTTAATTCAAAGACTCGGAGCTGGAATCGGTCATTTTCCCTTATTTCAATGGTTGCAATCAACTAGTCATATGCACTGAAAGCCTTACAGTGGCAATATATTTTTCTCCGCAATAAATGACGAGTTCCTCGTCTTGGGCCATGTGGCAGAGATTTGCGAACTGTCATTTTATTTCATTAGATTGAACTTCGGTCAGTCGTATGGTACACTGTATAAAAAGCTACGTTAAACGTTATTTAAAATATTAACGAAAATAAATGTGACTTAATTTGAACTGATGAGACCTTACTACACCATGAACAAAAACTATATCTTCAAATAATGAAGATTTAATCAACAACGGATTGACTTCTATACTAACGTTTTTAATTGTTGATCAGAGTCTCTAGCACTTGCTTTCTTACCAATCTATAAAAGAGCCAGTGGTTGGAAAAACTACATTTTTTTTGTAGCGAACTACAACTACAACTACTTTGTTACAAATGTAGTTAACTACAACTACAACTACTTTTTTCAAAATGTAGCAACTACAAACTACTTCTGAAATGTAGTCGCTACTTCGCTACTTTCCAAAAAATAAGTAAATACAAAGCATACACAATAGGTTGTCCCTCAAAAAATGAAAGTCAATTTTTCAAATTGCATAAACTCTTGTATTTTTCCTCTTGTGTAAAAACAATCGTAAAAATAAATTACTTTTAAATTTAAAAAAAAAAAACGCCTTCAAAAAATACCCAGGAACTAAAAAGCAAAAAATAATTGATTACACTTACATTCTATTTCCTACCCAAACATAGAAATGAAATTTATTTTAATGAAATGAAATTCCAGTACAAAAATCAACTGAACTAAACACCGAATTATAAAATAAACACTGATTTAAATTGCTATACGACGAATTATTTTAAATACCTAACTAGTTATATACGATCTCTTAATTTTTAATAACCTTTTGAAGTCGGGGCCGCCTATTAACAACTACATAACGCAACTGACAGCCCACCGAATCCTGAATTAAACACTAATTTAACTATACGCGAGATTAGTCTTTAAAACTAAACCTACTCAGTTACGTTAGGTAGTAGTTTATAGGAGGCCCCGACTTCAAAAGGTTATTAAAAATTAAGAGATCGTATATAACTAGTTAGGTATTTAAAATAATTAATCGTATAGCAATTTAAATCAGTGTTTATTTTATAATTCGGCGTTTAGTTCAGTTGATTTTTGTACTGGAATTGTAAAATAAATTTCATTTCTATGTTTGGGTAGGAAATAGAATGTAAGTGTAATCAGTTATTTTTTGCTTTTTAGTTCCTGGGTATTTTTTGAAGGCGTTTTTTTTTAAATTTATTTAAAAGTAATTTATTTTTTGCTTGTTAGTGGTGTAAATAACACCACTTTCGACGACTGTGTAGCCAGGCTTTTGCAAATGCGTAACTAATTACAAAAAAAAAAAATTGTCTTCATCATTAGTTGTTCAACTTTATCAAAGTTTGCTTTCCACAAGCAAATGCACGAGTCACTAAAAATAAATAAATAAACGAAATCGCTTTAGGTTTAAATTTGTAAAATTGTAAATTTTAGAATTGTAATATTGTAAATTGTAATTTATGTTTCACAATACGTGTCATGTAACTCGTGATAAAAGTAGCATGTTTCTTCACATGGCCCCACTATAGATGAAATTTAAAAATTCCACTAGAATGAATTTTATGTTTGCTTCAGAGAATCCTTAATTCAAAATTCTCATTAGCATTGCTCCTAATAATATATTTTTTTAGTACTTTCTTTAACTATAGGTAAAGAAAGTATATACCTTTGTTTTATGGCCTTTGTTTATCAATGGGTTTTATATTTAATCGTTTGTAAGGGAAATTGCATGAAATTTATTGTTTTACCCTTAACTTTTTTCTAAAGAACAAATAGGGTAAATCAAAGATTAGGAACCTAAATTAGACCAGCCCTAAACAAAATCACCACTAAACAAAAAAAAAGCATAAAAACCGGTTCACTAAGTGAGACGATATACAAAGTTAATAAAGTACAAATCGATTTAAATGCGAGTATGATATTTGAAGAGTTCCTTCAATTTCATCAAACCTGAACTTGCTGACCAACAGACCGCCGAGGAAGTATACCGTTTCAAACAAAAAAAAGAATTTTCCTTATCGGTACAGGCAGGGGCGTGCATAGAAATTTTGGAGCCCATCATAAATGACTTTTACGGACCCCTCTCCATATTGTTAACACTATTTTCACCTTTAGTTGTAAAAATATTGGGCCCTCTTTAGGTTCGGGCCCGGGCCAACAGGTGTCCCTCCTCCCTCCCTATGCATGCCCCTGAGTACAGGTGTCTTCGAGTATTTATGGAACATTGTACAAAGGAAAAACAAATCCGACGAGTTCAGAACCTCCTCCTTTTTTTTTTTTTTTTTTTTGAAGCCTGCTAATTAATATAGTCCCTAATTTCAAATTGAACTGGCGGCATCGTGAAATAGTAAATGTAGAATATTGGTCAAACTTTAGAAATCATACACAGTAATAATGTATATTATTAAAGAATATAAATTAAATCGTAGGGGAGGGGTGGTCTGTATTCAATTCCCCCGCAATTGAACACTAAATATATTTAAAACCTGGAATATTAAATAAAGAACATTATATTTTAATGCCTAAATAAAGTTATTTATTAGTAAATAAAATATTAAGGTAATTGATTCAACTATTAAAGCAGCAAAATTTATTTAATTTATTGCTTTGCTACGCAGTAATGAATACATTAGTAACACCTATTATAATAAATTAGCAGGCAGCGCAGCGTTGCGAAAATTAATTATCCATGTGCCGCGAGAATTAAATATCGTTCAAGAGATAGCCAAAACCTTAGGTGTGAAAATACACCGATCACAGCAAAACTACGTGATCGTGACGTATGAAATTTAAAGTTTCTTGGATTTTTCCATGACCCCTTATCAGATCCAGACCAAGTTACAATGAGACCATCTGGAAAGTATACTTTTCCAAACAAAAAAATTTTTTTTTTTTTCAAATCGGTCCAGTAGTGTTGGAATAATTCGAAAACATACATAAAAAGCCGCAGTACGAAATCATAACCTCCGTTTTTGAAGTCGGTGAAAAAGTTTCATATAATTTGCACAACGGCAACCCGTGATGACTTGCACCTGAAAGTGTAAAACAGTACCTGTATGCTAGGCCAAATCGAAAAAAAAAAAATTTTTTTTAGAAACTCGAAATTTATGTTGATTAAACGTTGCCCCTATACCCAACACCCCACATGTACCACAAGAACATTTATTCAAATTAAAAAACAATTGGATATGCCAAACTTGACCTAAAATTCATAATTTTATTTAAAAAATTGTTTTTTTTTTCAGTTATCTTTCAAAAAATTACATATAAATTTAAATAGAATATCAAGTTCAAAAATTACTGGCGAACACATTTACAGATCAACAATTACAAACGAATAATAAAAAAATAATATATTTTAAATGAAAAATTTAACTCAACCTGAAAGAAATCCATATCTTTGAGTACTATGTGGGAGACTTAAAAATTGCAGGAAAACAAAAATATCTATTTAACGCTAATTCCCTACTTTTCTACTTTACTGTTTATATTTTTGAGCTTGATAATTTCGTAAAATCTTACATATCTGAAAATATGTATCAAAAACTTAATTTTTTGAAGAAAATTATAAATGTTAGGCCACGTGTGGGATATCTAAATGGTTTTTATTTTGAATAAATATTTTTGTGGTGGATATGTGGGGTATAGGAGCAACGCAGAAATTTTGAGTTTCTAAGAAAAACATTTTATTTTAATTTGACCTAGTACTACACAAGTGCTGGTTCACACTTTCAGACATAATCGGCACTTGTTGCCGTTGTTCAAATTATATGATTTTTTTTTTTTTTTTTTGACGTAAAAGGATAAAATATAAGAAAGTGTGCTACTTGAAAAATCAACTTTCGGTTTTTTTGGGGGGCGGGACACCCTAATACACAAACACACCGTAAGAGGATTGAACAAAAAAAGATTGATAAATTAGCTCATCAGAAGACACTAAGAAAAATGTCCGTTATCATACTCTCATACACTGTAATGCTCGCATTTATTATAAGTCCTCCAGAACAGTTCAATTTCATCCTTTTCTTTAACAGTTTCAGTAGCTTCTTTTTATTTGGTGAATACTGTCAAAAATTTAAGCCTCGCTAAAATATTTTTGTTTTTCAATCTTCGGTCTGTTCATATAAAATTAACCAAATTTTCAACTCGCGAAATCACCGATATCTTCATTTTCACGAAAATAAGTGTTTTTCTCAATGTAAATATTGGTGAAATATAAAAATTACGACGGCAAACAAACTAAAGGCGTCGAACAGATAGCAGGTATGCCGTCAAAATGAAATACTTGAGGTTAGCTCGTATTTTTATTAGTCTTACTTCTCATTGCATCTGCTGATGTACTTGTGTAAAATTTGCGCCAGTCAAATTCGTTTGAACATTGATTTTTTTTTCTTTCAGTTTATTTGAAAGTAGTTTCCAGAAATCGCTACAAACTACTATTTTTTTGTAGTAAACTACTCACTACACTACTTTTTTTTAAAAGTAGTGAGCTACACTACAAACTACTCAAAAATGTAGCTACTACAGTAGCGTCGCTACTTGTAGCGCGCTACTTCCAACCACTGAATAGAGCTATAGAATCACCCTCGGAAAAAAATCCTAATTTGATAGGGAACAATCGGTTTTTTCTAATGGTACTAACGAAGAGGAGATCGGTGACATAACGCATCGAAAACGGAGTAATTTTCCTTGTGAAGGATTTTGATAGCCATTTGGGATGACAATATCCTTTACAATTCAATATTTACGCTCTGCAACTGTAACATATTAAAAACAAGTATTTTGACAACAGAGTCACGAAAAAGGCACTTTTGAATTACTTTTGCTTAAAATTTATGACATCGTAAAAATCCAGGAAAAAATTTCCCTACCGCGCTTTGTCAAGAATTTGCATGCGTATTATATAAAAACTAATGAGCTCAAACTGATAAAAATACTAGAACATATTAACAACGAAAAGTATTTCATACTCCCAAAATTTCAGGCAATTCAGTGTGACAAAAATTCCTGCAATCCTAGCTAAACATGACCATTCGTTTTATAATGTTTCTCCGCCGTTTTGAAGCTCTTTTTTTAGGGATCTGAGATCCTCAGGATTTGGTCTTAGAAGTTGCAAAATTGCATGGATTAGTTTCAAAGGCATGATCTGCACGTCTACAAAACTTCATCCAGATCGGAGGTGGTCTGATGGGGACCACTAGGGCACTTGACATAGAATGACTCTCACGTCGATTGTAAGAAAAATTAAATACGATGTTCTTCATTTAGCCCAAGGGTTTTCCCAATCAATTAGTTGTGGCATTAAAAAAAAAAAAAAAGATGGAATGCTCGATCTAAGTCTTTTGGTGCAGGTGCAATCAGCCAAGTTCTTGTTTTGAGCACGGAAATATTGAAAATAGTATTTTTGGTCGGGGGAAAAAATCTGATTGGTTGGCAACTTTAAACCTATTACTAGAGATAATCAGTCTTTCACTGCATTTTATCTTTTTGCATAGAACAATGGAAACTTCTTTTTTCTGAATGCGTTTTCTAATGCAAACGCCGATAGTAAAGTACTTGCGTATAAATATTCGCATATGGTATCATTGGATTTCTTTCAATGTCGGCATTTTCTACCAGGGCAGCAATATCAGAGTCGGAGCCATAAAGTCGAAGTCCGACTGTTGGGGGCACAGGAGTCGGAAGAGACGGCCGTAAAAGAAGTCGGAGTCGGGAGTTGGTCAAGTTCCCTCCTACTCCGTCGTCCTGGTAAAAACATTTGTGCTTTGAATTCATTTAATTTTGATTCAACTATATTTCTCTCTGACTTGCGTCAATGTTAATTCTACGAGATATGGTATTTCGATTTTTATTAATAACTTTTTTTTATTTCTTGAAACCAAAAATTAGAATGTATTCGGAATCTGCATTTTTCCCCCTTTCTTTTTTTTGGTGCACAAAAAAAAAAAAAAAGAAAAAAGAGAGAGAGAGAGAGAGATAAAAGAAATTATAAATAAATAATAACTTGTGTTGCTCTTTGTGTTCAAAAAAACTTTGAACTATTCAAAAAATACCCTTAAAATAGCGAAATCATAAACATCTTGTCTAAATATACTTTTCATCAAGAGCTTCTTCCAACAAATGCATTAAAAAATTAACACTGCATCAATTCTTCTTTTTTTATTATTTATTTATGCTCCTTTTTTAACAACCATAAACTGTATAAAATATGAAACTTTCTTCTTAAATAGCTCCAGTTGCATAAATTACGTGTCCAGTTTTGAGTAAAACATATATGATTACCTTTTTGGTTGGGTGAAATGCTTTTAGTGTACATTTTTTATTGTAGATGGCGCCACTACCAATTAATAAAACTGTTTCGTACAGTGAAAACGCAGAAAAAATTTTAAATTTGGTTTTAAAATACCTAGTGCGTAAAATTAAGGGAATTTTCAGGCATGGTCGAGTTTCTCCAGAAACTGCAGGATTGATTTTAAATGCAATATAAGCAAATACCCATCCAATATTTCAATTAAAAAAGCATGATCACGAACAACACACGTTAGAGTTGGAAGGTTTAGGTATGAAATAGTGGTTGAAAAATTGAGCAAAAAAAAGGGGGGGGGGGGGGGCGTAGTAGGAGGTATGGATCCCTTTTAAAAATAAACAGACCACGCAGCGTGATTCCGTACTTGAAATGAGGCAGATTTAAGAGTTCCTGAGTTGGGGGGCAGTTGGACCTTGGACTAACGCTGTTGTTCTCACGGCAAGGAAGGTCATCGGAGGGGGGTTTCGAGTTGCTATTGCACAACTGAGAGAGTCCCGACACGCTCTTTCAGTTTGAAACCGTAAGATCTGCTTGGCATCATCCATGGGTCGATTTAACTTTTTAAACCGAAAATGCCTGCTTTGGGAAAAATTGTATTCTTGTCAAATGCTTGTGGAAAAATGTTTTGAAACAAAATTAAAATCCCACTGCTAGACCCTTGAAGTTTCATCAAATACGTAAAAATATTATTTTAATTTTATTATTTTTTTTGAATTGTTATGCATGAAGTTTTTTAATCGCCAGTAGGGAAAACAGTGGCCTAGTAAGTGTCTTTTCTGATGAAAAAAAAATTATACTGAAAGCGTATGATGTTTCAGTCCTTCTGCAAGTCCTTCAGATTTCGCCAAATACGTAAAAAATAGCATACTTTACTTAAAAAAAAAAAAAAAAAAAAACTTTATGCATGATTTTTTTTAATCACCTGTAGGAAAAATAGCATATAGTAAGGATCTTTTGTTCACACACAAAAAAAAAAAAAAAAAAAAATGTATGCAATTTCCCGGCCGGAGAAATTCGTATTATTTGTAAAAGTTTGATATTTAACCCTCTGAAGCAGAATTTTAATTTGACGTATTTTTAAACATTAAAGTCATTTTAAATCTTTTTTCTGTAACAACACTACATCCTGTACCAATGCCTAGACAAAACACTTTAACTGCTGTTTTAAGCTTCCTGCCGCGAGAGGGTTTTTCTGGTGATTTGGTGGGCAACATTTTTAGACAAATTTAAAAACATATCGATTCACATAGTTAATACAGCCTTGTTCAGTACAATGCGCATCACATTTACTGTGGGCAGATCAACAGCGATTTTTCTGAACTTCACAATGGGCAGTTGCCCGTACTGACTGCTGTTCCATCCAATTCTATTGCTAGTAAATTCCCGGTAAATTACTGACTTGTATTATCAGGACCGTCGCCATAGGGAGGGTGAGGGGGGTGTCTCACCCTCCCAGTGATTTCATCCAGTCGGCAAAATCAGTTCATAAGTCGGCATTTTCAATGTTTCGGAATTTCAAAGTTTTAATTGACAGAAATTAAAAAAAAAAAGTTATCATATTCATACAAAGTTATACATCTAACCTTTTCATACTTTGCGCAAGAGAAAATAATGAATGGTGTCTTTGTTTACATTCAGTTTTACATTGCTCACACTATGCCGATTGCTTAGTTTGCGACTGCTCATTTTGCCGAGACAATAAGTGTCCACTCAGAAAATTCAGCTAGAGTCGGCATTTTTTTCTTTTTCAGTTGATTCTGTATTCTAAATCTTTGAGTAAAGTAGTATGTGGTTTGACCATGTGCACGTTTTCACCTTTTATTGAAAAAGGAAAAACCAAAAAACATGTATATTTTGCGTACTGACGACTATTCATCTCAAAGCCCACCTGAAAGACATAATCAATTCGCCGACTGCTAATTGCACAGTATTCTCAATTTACCGACATTTACTTGAACAAAGTATTATTTTGCCGACACTATATCCAGGGACACCCCAAACTTAAATTCTTGGGGAAAATCCTCAATTTTCCGAATGATAAAATACGGATATGCAATGCACACATGAGAAGGGACATTCAGGAATTTTAAAAAATGCAATAATGTCTTAAAACTTGCCGAATAATCAGACAAATTTGGCCGAATAAGGACTTTTATGGAGGTCACTGGGACCTCCCAATGGGCGCCGCCTTCCTGTACTCAGTCGGCAATTTCAGCTACAATCAGCAATTTTTACTTTTAGAGTGAATTCAAAGTTCACTATATCTTTGATAAAAGTTAAATGGAAGTGCATTTGGATAAATGGAAGTGCACTTTAACATTTTCTCATTTTAACAAATTTACAATGCAAATCATGAGTTCTAATGAGTGTTTATATTGTAAATTTTAAAAAGATAATTCAATCTTAAAATATTATTTAGAAATATCTGCGAAGCTGTATCACACATTAAGATTACCTGTGAGCAGCCGAGATGTAAGATTCAAATATTTTTTTCAAAAATATTTGTATAGAAACCCACGGAAAGTCTCAGTTTAAAAACACAACTACATTAAGAAACATGATAGCTTTGAACAGTGCACAGTGGACACATTTATAAAATTGAATCATCAATAAAAAAATTCACAGCAAATTGGAGAAATGCATAGGGTGCCGAAATGATAAAAAAAATTAAAATAGAGAGAAGGATTTTATTACAACACAAAGTCCCATTGGTATGTATTTTTAAGTGTTTGATTTTGAAACGAACTTCTGAATACACATTCAGCACCGTTTCCCTTTTTCTAGGCTTACGGGTAAAAACCGAAATAGTATTCTACTCGCAGGGGTTATGCCTATTT
Organism: Uloborus diversus; assembly: GCF_026930045.1. NCBI lineage: Eukaryota > Metazoa > Arthropoda > Arachnida > Araneae > Uloboridae > Uloborus > Uloborus diversus. The sequence goes on from NC_072737.1 coordinate 144,317,749, forward strand.
GTCGACCACACAAGTTTATTGTGTAACTAAAGCAAGACATTTGTCCGCCAATTGTAACACTCAGAAATGCCGTCGTGGAGACGGCGTGGCGTAATCGCGTGTAGGGGTGACATTAGAAACGTCAGACCTTCAGGGGTCTTTTCTGTTAAAAACCTTTCTCTGGAATCTGGAACTAGGAGCTCGAGGGAAAATTAGAGAAGAGTTGGATCAACTGTTGTTGTGTGCTTAGGACGTTCTGTCCGGCCCCTGCTGTGTGAACTTTCTGCCTGAAGAAGGAAAAAGAAGGTTATTGGCGTTGGAGCCTTGAAAAGATACAAGTGCATTGAGTTTGTCCGGCTCCCGAGTTTGGCAGAAGATTTGAGTGACTGTCCTGCATAGCTATTTTATTCATTATGAATTTCAAAAGAAAGAAAAAAGACTAGTTAAAGTTTTTGAACTTTATTCTCATGTGAATGAACAATAATTCTCATTGTGGCAAGTAAGGAAAAATCTGAAAAAGCATTTTACTTGAATTTGAGGGGAAAAAAAACGCTTATTGAAATGCAGCAGAAAAGGTATGATTATTTTAACTAATATTTTCAAAGCATTATTTTAATCTTTCCCCATTTACTTAAATATATATATATCTTCCGTTAAATATTGAAAAATAAGAGTTCTAAGTAAGTTGCTGGGATGAAAATTTTTTTGTGAAAAGTTTCAAAAAAGAAAAGAAAAAAAAAGGGGGGGGGGAGGGCAAATGAATGTTTTTTTTTTTTAGCTCTAAAATTTCAGAAGAAAATGCAATTTAAAAATATTATTTAGGAACATTCAAACATGTACAACATCATTAAAATTACCATTTACCAAACCAAAGACAGCTGAAATACGTTTCAAACATTTTTTCAACCAATAGAGAAAAAGAATAGCCAGAGCGTTATAGAATTGTTTAACAAGTTTCAATTAAAAAAAAAACCGATAGGTAAATAAACATGATAGCTTCCTAGGGCACACTCGTGCAAAAATAAGGTAAATATGTTTCAAATAGAGGAAAAGATTCAAAATCTTGTCTAGAAAAGTCACACCAGTAACTCTAATGAGTGTTTAAAAAATGTGTTATAAAAAATTAAAGTAAAATGAAAGTTATCAAGAGATTCAGGATTTCTGATATTTAAAAAAAGTAAAAAAAGGTATCTTATTAGGTATCTCTAAAAAATACCACCTGTATTCAAAATGTTAAACGTTTAACCCTTCCTCAAGTTAAAATATAAAAGCTTTAAATTATCTTAGTCTGTAAGTTCAAAATGTTAACAGATTGTTTTAAGGTTGCATAATTTTGTACTTTTAACAATTAAAAACATTAGAGTGAAAATTGAAAATTTCGTCGTGTAAAACAGCTAAAATGTTTTTTAAAAAGAAAATCTGGAGGAGGATCTCCTACCTTTTTTTCTTTTAATAAATAAAATGATTTAGGGAAGTTGCTTAGGAGAGAGGGACGGAGGAATGGCAGAACCTAACTATTTTCTTTTATCTTATGCTAATGAAATGTAAACTAAGTTGCGTTTTTAGAAACTTACTGCGGGAGGGTCCTATGAAATCAACGAAGATCGTCTGAAACTTCGTTTTTTGGCATTCAATTTCAGAAAGTTGTCGAAAGAGAGAGCTTCTGAACCTCGTTTACCACAAATGGCCTACAATGGCACTTTAAAGATCTCAATTTTCAAAAAAATTTCGATCGAAATCACTTCGGATCACCTTCTCCTAACATCACCAATAGTCGTTTAACGTTTAAAACTATATGTTTAGAACTACAATTCAAATAACGCTTGGGAAAACACTAGCCGATACTTCTTTCTTAAATCGTGTGGTGTAGCAAAGATTCTATTTCGGAAGAGGCCCAGGTTCTTAGGTTCTTACATCAAGGAGATTATCACATTAATTATTTTTCATTGAATTGCTAAATTGATTTCATTATAGATAATGCTAATTATTTATATCTGCTAATTATTAATTAATAGTTGTTTAAAACACCAATACACTCCTATTTGTTAAGTCTGGGTATTTTAAAAAGTGATAAATAACCTCAAAACTTATGCATGAGTTATATTCTTAACTAGAGGATAGAAATGCTGACATGTTTTCTCCTTCAGTATTTCTGAATATGGTGTTTGGGAGCTGACCTGCTAAGAACATTGTAAACGCTATGGTTTGCTAAGTTGAATGAGGGGGAGGAGTGGAAGGTCTTACCTAAAAATGTTTAAAACTTAAGACCCGAAAACCATTTTTGAAAACATTACGGAACTGCTTGGGAATCGCGGGCTCGCCCCCGAAAATCTTCCGAAATTAAAAGCCGAAAAACAAGGTTATAGGCTCTCTTAGAAGCGTTATGCCCTCGGTCCTTCTCCCTGGGCGCTGGGTCCCTCCCCTGGCTACGCAGCTACCCAAATCCATCAAAGTTGTCTGGAGGATTTTTTATTTCAAGACTTAAGTCCTTAAAATTTTTCCGGGGGGCGGTCCCTAAAGAACATCATTGCAGATCGCGTAAAAATACATTTTTCGAACATCATTCGCAGAAAATTTCCGGGGAGAGTCTATGAAATCCACTCTTTTCCCACAACACTAAAAAATGTCATTCCCCTCTCCTTTCCTTAATATCACCAATAGTGGTCTATGATTGCCTTTCTGGAACTTTAATTTCACGAAATCGCCTAGGAAGTGCCCCTGAGCCCCAGCGGAACCAAACATGACTTACTATCACCTGTTTAAGTCTTCAGTTTCCAAAAATTTCCTGAGCCTAAACTCCCCCAAACATCGTCAAAGACTGTCTAAAGTTTCATTTTTAGAATCTTCAGGGGCAGAAATCTCCGAACACCACTTTTTCTAGCTTAACATTACTAGCATGATATAACTCATTTTGCAAACTATTTCTCCCACACAAAGCAATTTCTCTGATTTGTATACTTAAAATCCCTATTTGTGCGCCATGGAAATGTTCAATCAGAATCAATGTACTCAGAGATACCAAAACGAATGATTACCATGAGGGTCCCCCCTCCCTCCCAAAAAATTATGTACAACATAATTAATTCACCATTATACTACAAAACTTTTTGAGTAGAAAATGTTCTTATGTGTTAAATTTTATATGGATAAAGTACGTTTTCTTTTTCTTTTTTTCGAATTTCCCCAGAATGTCTCCCCCAAAATTCCTTGTAATTCCTCACTGCCGTTTTCTCTAGCTAATCTGCCACAGTCCACTGGACATCTGTAAATACCTACTCTCAGTGCCGGATTTAAGGGGAAGAGGAGACGGGGGTTGCCAAGGGCGGCGACTTTTAGGAGGCGGCAAAATCACACTATTTTTATGTTTTTTTCGTTGAAACTCAATTTTAAAACTTGAAAGATGGATAAAGGCGGCAGTTTCGATATTTGCCCCGCCTCGGAAAAAAAATGTAGATCCGTCACTGCCTACCCTTTCCCCAAAAGTATCCTTAAATAGCCTAAAACTGTGTTTTTAAAACTTTAATTTCGAAAAACCTTCGGGGAGGACCCCCGAACCCCCTATCCTTTCCTTCGCGTCAATAAAGATGGCATAAAATCTTTGTTTTTAGAAATTTTTAAGGAAGAACTCCCGAGAACCACCTTTTCTAGAAAAAAGCATGTTGACTCCAGCGAAAAAAAGATGAGAATGAATCCATGGTCCTCTTGCTTCTTACATAAACCAAAGCCTAAAATCATGTTTTTAGTATGCCAATTTCAGAAATTTTTCGGAGGACAGCAGTCTATCTTGCCTTTAATCGAAATTAATGCATCCCCTTAGTAGCACTGAAGCACGTCTACAATTGCATGTTCCAGACTGCAATATGTATCGAATTCTGGTCAGAGACCCTGAATTTATATATATATATATATATATATATATATATATATATATATATATATATATATATATATATATATATATATATATATATATATATAAGTGTGTGTGTGTGTGTGTGTACGTATATATAATGTGTGTACGTATGTATCTGTCGGGTCGGCAAAATGTTAGGAGTCAGTCGGCAAAATCAGTTTCAACACCCCCCCAAACGAATGTACCTGGCGACGGCCCTGTGTATTATAATAATCTATAATGTCTGAGCAGCATTACCAGACTTCTGTTTCGTTGAGGGTTTTTTCAAATACTTCCTACAATGTTTTTTTTTTTTTTTTTAAATGAGGGAGCGCTACTTTAAAGGCATTATCATGAGCTAATGTAAAAATATGGTACATGCATCAAATGAAGGACAAATAACTGAAACGTAAACACTATACGTACACACTAACAACAACACTAAACGTACACACTTCATCCTAGTTAAATAGTCAATGTCTTTTTAAAAACTCAGAAGAATAGACCCGTGTTCTCATATACTCTCATTTTGAGGCAATACTTCTAAAACTCATATTTTTTGACAGTAATAAAATGTGTTAACTATGGAGTTTGGCACTTTCAAGTTTAAGGAACTTTGTGTGTTTGTACGGTACGTGTTTGTAGCAGAAATTCGGGATACTGTGGTCACCATAAGAGTTGAGATTACTATCTCCACACCAAGTATCTCAAATCTAAGGTAGTCGCACTAGTCACCAGAGAGCAGCTGAGGAGCACCCACTTCGCTACAATGGCCAAATGGCGACCTTCTCTGGACGTCGTGATTCCTGGACGATCTTCCGAGGCCTTCTCTTGATTGATTCTGTATCATAGACTAATAATAAGAGTAGACCGAGCTTCCTCAGACTTAGCCGATGAAAAAATTGGTTCATGGATACATCATGTGACTGGTGGAAGGCTTGGCGAAAACTTTGGCAGCATGGTAGCTAGTTTGGCACTCGGCATGTATTTTAAGATGTAATGTGTTTTCATTATAATTTTTTTTTCCAGGTGCAGAGATTGAACTGTTTTTCTTTTAGTTATGCATTATTTTGACATTAGTAATTAGTTTTTGATCACAGTTTTCAGTAACTTTTATTTCATTTGGAACTGCTACGTCAGCGTTGGCGTGAACGTAATTTCGTAAACGTTTTGCGTTAAAGCCAAAATGTACTAATCTGTATCTTAAATTGAAATTGTAGGCAAAAATCTTACCGTTTGCCAATTCTTTTTGGGCGCTTGCATCTTTAATTGCTTAGAGAGTTATTGATATTGACTAAAGAAAATGCACAATACTATCTAAACGAAAAACTCACTATATTAACAAAATATTTACAACTTCGAATAACAATTTTACAAATCGGACTCCATAAATATTCCGCGTTCCATCAATTCTATTTATTTTATTTCTCGCGGGCGTTGATTGACTGCTATGATCAACGCCCGCTGTTGCTAGGGTATCCACCAGTCACATGGTTTGGTTTATGAGCAGCAAAAGGGTTGCTATAGATCAGTCTATTCTTATTATTAGTCTATGTTCTGTATCCTTTAAAATTGCCCACAACGCTGGCGGGCATTAAATTGTATTTTCTGGAAATCTGCACTTAAGAAAGGCCTGCTTCTATCCCTTTTCAGAATCCAACACCTCATTCCATTACGTAAATGTTGGTGGATATAGTAGTTTTTTCTGTTATAATCAAAAAATACTGAATGCTGGGGGAAAAAAAAAACCAAGAAATTCGTCGAGCTGTGCTTAGAGAGCAAGATGCACGTTTTCTGGGTTGCCACTGAGTTCCGCGACAAAAGTTTCCGACACAGTCGCCAGATAGACAAAATCGTTTCTGAAAACGTCTCCTTTGATTCAAATATTATTTATCTCATATTAATGTGCACTGGTGCTTTAATAATAATTAGACATAGCTTGACTGCGTGGTACGTAAGCGGGACCCATAGACTAATAATAAGACTCTTATTACTAGTATATGGCGGCACCACTTGAAGCAGGGGGCTAAGCAATTCTTGAAAACCCCCAATATTTTCTGGTATAGTTTCTCATTGTCCGACTGTTAGTCAAGAACAAAGGTAAAAGGTAGACTGCAAAAAAAGAAATAAACGCCGCATTCTTGGTAGTTACAATCAGTAGCGGATTTTAGCTGGGCCCCAGGGGGCCTGGGCAACCCCCCAAAAGGAAATATTACATTAAATATTTCATTTCTTTTTTAAATTGACTTCTCTTTATAAAATGAAGAAATGTTTTACAGTTATTTAAAAAGAGCACAAAGTAATACTGGAGTCAAAGACCAGAACGGCAATTATATCTTAAGCCCTGGTTTCCCAGCTGCGAAGTCGCCGATCTTCGGCGTCGCTTCTCGCCGTGACGCTGAATTCAAAGTCAAGTGATTCCGGCGTGGCCATTTACGACGTCGATTTAGCTCGGGCGCGCATGCCCAGAGGAATCAAGTTTTCCCCTCGGCAAGGAGCGACGGCGAAGATTGGCGACTTCGCTTCTAAGAAACCAAGGCTTTACTGGTTTCGAATTCAAAGGAACGTAATACCGCGATTCGTCTATTAATTCTTCTTTGATGGATTAAGTAATTGACGTTTTTAAATAATATGTGAAAATGTGCCTATAAAAGTAATTTCAATCCAGGAAGCTGCTTGCGAAATTATCGATTTATTTCTTCAGCTTATAAAAAATGCAAAATGAAATAAATCACATGATAGTTTCTTAGCAAAACCATAATATTAATTGAAACGGCATGTCGTCGTCTCAGAGCAACAATGAGATATCTTAGTGTTATTTCTGGGTTCTGGGATTTGATGTCTCACAGACTTCATTAACAGAGAGAAGTTTCTAAATTTTCTTAAAATGCTCCACTTCGAATGCATTACTGTATGACATATTGCAATAGTAATCGCAAAAAAACACTATAAATAAGCGTTATTTTTTTTTTTGGAGTGGGGGGGGGGGTAAATTTGACATTGATTGAACTGATTTAAATGTTCCTTTCTTTTTCTCACAGTAGGAAAATGTTTATTTGCTTTGAATTTGTATGGAGATTGGCGATTGAATATCTGTGCTTGAGCCCGAGCACAAATCTACTTTTGGTTCTAGAACCCGAGCCCGCTTCGGGTCCGGACTCGGGCTGTCGGGCCTGGACTGAGTCCGTCTTATCTCTAGCAGAGATATACTTGGTGAAACGTTTACCCATGATCCATCGCTCCATAGTTTTTAAGAAGAATATCCTGAAGAAGTGGAGTTTCAGAGACGCATATGGCATAAATCGTCACAGAATTTATGTAGGAGTAATTTGGCCAACTGTTTTTAGTTCTTGTCATCTCTGCTGCTTAGAAATACTTGTAACACACCCTTAAAGGCTTCTAAGGTGTTTTTCCAATTCCCCTCCAAAATTTTTATTAAAAACAGTGACTTTCATAATTGCGCGTATTGAAAGGCCATTAAAAATTTTCACCTTTACCTTAAATTCAATATATTTCTGAAAATTATCTCTAAGGTATTTGAAACACATCTTTGTTCACAGCTTTCACTAAGTTCTTCATTATTTCCAGCAGAATGAGCTTGGGCGGAAGCAGAATGGTGTGGTTCTACTAGATTCTGATTTTGGGCATTTCTCTTCCCAGAATTTAAATTTGTTGAATTCCGTTTCGGTTTTATGTAGTGAGATTTTCTATCTCAACCAGAGTTTGAAGTTCAGAAGATGGTCTTTCCCATGGGAGATGCGTCTATCTGTTGGAAAAAATGAGCACTAGTCAGATTTCACTGCCCCAGTTGGCTCTGTACCTTGAAAACTGGAGCTAATATCAATTTTTTGTGTTTAGCGAGATAAAATTCTTCAGAAATAGCTGTTTTTGAGCAGGATGAATTTTTGTTGTTGGGCAGTGTAATTTGCTCGGACGATTACAAGAATCTATTCTTCTAGGAAAAATTTTCGCCAAAACCGAAGTCAAGACGATCACACAATTAAATGCTACAGACACAAATATCATAACAAAATTTAATACTCGATAAACATTAAATATTGACACACTGTCTAGAGTAAGCAATATTCTATTCATTAGATGGGAAAGCATTTTAAATTTTATCACAGTTTTGGCAACAAACAGAACAAAAACTTAAATATTCTACATGTGCCAAATAGTCTGACAATTAAAAGTTGAGTGAATTAACTCAAGAACTGGTAAAATAGAATTGCTGAGTGTGTATGTATTCTTTTATGGAACATGAAATAAGAAATGTTACGACTTGAACATTATTAACCATTATTAAAATTATTTTCTTTTTAGTTTGCTAATTCCGAAGTTTAACTATCCCGGAATTAGCGCAACAAAGACAGTAAAAAAGACTTTTTGTTCTGCAACTTGATTTTAAATCCTAAAAACTCTTAAATACGTTGTTTCATATGTTTTACATCAAAACTGTTCTGTATAAAATCTACGTTGTTTTTTTTCGCTTTATTATGTTTACGAATAGTTAAAAAAAGGTTGAACTTTGTCTAAAAGCTTATATTTTAAACAAAATCATTAAAAAATTTTCAACTTCTGTTTTTACTTCACTAGTAGTAAAATTCTCCTATACGTGTTTTGTTGAGCAATCGCGATTGCTTATTGTTCGCACTTGACCGCGTTTGAAGTTTGGTTCCTTTTTCAGCTTGAACCAGGGGCCTCTGCAGCACCACCACCCACCAGCCTCTGCAGGCGTGGCTCCTCTGGTTCTGAGCACTGTCCCCCGGAATCCGCTTCTCCTGGGCAGTGGTGTCCATGTCCTACACACATACGCGCGCGCTTTTACACACATACGCACACGCCTACGTGCATACACACAAGCCTACACATACACAAGTATACACACGTAACCTGTCAGGAGGAGGGTCAGGCTTGGGGGGACAGGAGCTGTTTCTAAGGAAAATAACCCCAATGAGTAAGGTCCTGTCGCAACTCGTGATTGCGAAATCACATAATTTAAAGTCAAAATTTTAGAACTCAAATTATTTATTTATATTTTTATTGCTTCATTCTCTTTTTCTTGGCATACGCACCCCGACGACACGCAATCGTTCGCAAATTTTCAACGTTCAGTGCGATTCATCTTAAAAACAGATGTCGTCTCACGATTCGTCGCCTATCCAAGAATTATTGAAAGTCGGCTCATTAGATTGCTGATATCTTTTTAAATTTTCAAAATATTGAACTGGAATTTTGCTATAAGTTGAGGGATCTACTTCGGTTTTAAATTATGAAGGTTATAAATTGCTATCTTTCGCGCATGCGCAGTGAAAGTTCAATGGTATAAGCGTTCACATTTCATGAAGTTTTCAATATTTTAATTTCAAATTTTAGTATTATACTGTCGTGGTATTATACTGTTTAATATTATACTGTCCATTCGGCCGCGAACATATGGAAGAACACTTAAATATTAAATAAAATTCTTTTTATTTACAACTTAAAATATAAACGCCGCACATGCCGCTACCGGCAGATATGCAAGTGGGAGACAGAACTTGTAAATAAGCGACTCACTTTAAGAAATAAATTTGTTGCTGTTGCCACGCACTCAATGGCTAAACTTTTGAGTTAAAAGTCAAAATATTTGCAAATTCGACTAGAATAAGCAAAAATATAAGAGTCCTCCGCAATGCTTTTTCATACTTTCAAATATTCTAAAAGTTTGGTAAGCTGTGACGGAAAACTCTGAGTGTTATGAGTCAAAAACCTTCAAATAAAATTTTTAATTTTGAAAGAAATGCTTATATATTCGTGAATACAGGTGATACTTTCATGAAAATATAAAAATAAAGTCTGCATAGTTCGTAAACTTATTTCTGAAATTTATAGCTTATTCCCAGGTATTTACGATGAAAGATGATCAAAAATCTTTTGTTGCTTTCTCAATTTTTCACTAAATACATGGGTGATTTACTTTTTTACAAAAATGATAGTAGAGCATACTTTTTATGTGACAGAAGTTACAGAACAGTTGGTCTCTTCTTTCTCGAGAAATCCGTAAAAATGTGAATTTTTGAAAGTGTCCTAATACTTTTGGTGCTATAGTGTATACCAAGAATCATGTCGTTTCACTGGTCTTTAAAGAAAACTAAATACGGTTTTGAATTTTTGAAACAATTGATAAAATTCTACACACAAAACACATAATTTCAAGAATCAATTTTTTTCATATTGTTGAAATTGCTTTTGTTTATCATCTGATTTCATCGGTTTTATTTCTTTCTTGAAATTGCTCTTTAAGAACAAAAAAATTGCGTACTATACGTACATATGTACATTATCGAGTTTATACTTATTTATACGTTAAATTAAATAAATAAATAATAATAACAGCAAACGACTTTTTTTTTCCAATAATGCTAATGGGGTACAATCTTTTTTAGCAATTAAAAGAAGATTAAAGTCTTAAAACGTGTTTGCTAATGTGTAATCGTACTAGTTAAAATTACCTTTTAAATATTTGCATCTTTTTATGTTTGCTATTTCCAGTTCTGGAGTTTTACTCACTTAACATTAATAAAATATTCTTTGTAATAGACTGAATTCCCGTTTGCAGAGGTGGAATTGTACAAACTAAATTCGGTGTTGTAGATATCAAAAACCTTTTCGTCATGTATCCTTTTTTATTTTTGTATTACACCAATAAAAAAATAGAAGTTCGCAATCTTAGATCGATTCTATAATTTTGCTTTCTTTTCTTTTTCTATCTGGAAACTCATTAGAAGCTATGTCCAAAAAGTCAAAGATTACACAACTTTTCTTCTTGTTGTTTACTGATCTGTTTATTAAATTCAAGTATCGAACACAAAAGATTTTATTCAATTGATATTCATAAAATATTTCTGGTGGAAACTTAAATTTTATTCCAGAAAAAGAAGCGAAGAGTCCGTAACTTCTAAAGGCAAATTGAAAACATAACAGCTCTTACAATTAAGAAAACTTGCAGCTTGAAAAATGCATGATAAAGTTTGATTTAATGTATCAAATATTGTCCTCTTTTACATTGTACCAAGCACTGAATGGACCAATTACTGGGGTGAATCATGATATACAGGGTGATTCAAAAGCTATGGTTGGGTTTCGTAAGGCTATATCCATTAAGAGAATATTAAACCTACACTGCTGTGGGGAAGTAAAGAGCAGTAACTGCAAATATTTCATTTATTTTTTTGCATTTTTGTCATGTATTATACGTTGACTTCGTTGTACAAGCTTGCTTCTTTGGTGTCCGCTGAAAAAAAAAAGGTGAGGGGGGGGGGGACGTCTAATTCCAGCATTTCTCTGTTGTTAGTATTGAATTCAAAACGCATTTCTTCAAATATGTCGAAAATTCGCTTCTGTAGATACTGCCGTTTACCTGCCCACAGCAGTACAGCTCTCTGGTGGAGCTTGAATGAAAGGGTGAGATGTTAAGCGCTATTTGACTGCCGCTAGGTGTCTTTTCATGTTCTCGCATGGGTCTCACTTGTTGGCTATTATTCAGTTAGCCAAAATGGCGATCAAGGAGAGGTGATTAGCACTTTATGATTGAACCTCCCTAGGTCACCAGATCTTATACCATGGGATTGTTGCCTGTGAGAATATGTAAAGGCTACTGCGTTTTAACTCCCACCCCCTGGTTACGCTGCTAATCCGAACGAACTGAAAAATTGGGTCTTTGTATCAATAGCTTCTGTGACTGCGTACATGCTACTAAACGTATGGCAGGAGTTCTGATTACAGGTGGGATATCGTTCAGGTGTCAGGAGGAGAGCACATAAAACACCTTTAGAATGGTTTAGGTAAGTAAAAAACATTTCTTTTGTTACATATGTTTGTCATGGAACATTACGCCATTTTAAAACCCCATCATTCTCTTTAAATCACCCAGTATTTTGGTGTGTATACTTTCGAAAATATATTTTGAAATCTAGCATGTTCTCTCCTTGATTGAACAGATGGATTGACTGAACAGAAGGCCGTGACAAAAGAGTTATTTGATTGAACTTGGCCTGAATCGGAGTACAGTCTCAAAATCCAAGATACGACGGTATTAATAGCTCTAGTTGAAGAAGAGTGAAACACATTCTGCAGCAATGCTGCCTAACTGTCACTCGAGTCATCGTAAGTCGAATGCACCCAATCGCTGATGCGTTGTTCCCTGGATTCCCTCTGTCCACTGTTTGATTCGACGTTCAAATTCGACAGCATCTCGCCAAGGTGTTCCGCGTGACGATAGTTGGACGCTTCTAGTACGTCAGATTTGCTGATTGTTGTAGTTACTCGTGGGCTGCGGCAGATAAGCCATTTGTCTCCCAGATATTTGTAGACCTGAAAATAGAGATATGTTTATAATTTAAAAAAACAATAACTTTGGTGTTACTAACTCACAGCATATCATCTATGAAGGGCAGGTGCACCCCGGCAGCACTCATCGTTACAGTTCAAAATTTTAAATGGTAATGAAGTAAAATAAATTAAATTATGAAATGTATCTTAATTTAATATAACGTTCTTGAAGTAACCATTTTTAGGGTCCGGCACATTAACCTAACGTCCGGGGTGCCCCGAACTTAAATTTTTGGAAGAGGAAATTTTGTCAAATGATAAAATACTGGTATGCATACCTAAGTGCATCAAAAGAAACGTTCGGGCATTAAAAGACTGCAATTATATCTTCAAATTTACCAAATCGTTAGACGAACTTTGCCGAATGAGGAATTTTTCGGAATAAGAGCCCAATAACGTTCAACAGGGCTTAGTAGAGGAATATTAGGAGGGTTGGATTTTTTTTTTCTTATCAACCAATGGGGTGTTTCCAAAATTTTAAAAGTATTTTTTTCGGAAAGAGCATGCTTAAAAACATAGAATCTGACTATTTTTTAAATAATTTCTTTAAGTTTAATATTTTTAAAAAAATACTTAAATCCGTGCTCTTTCATCGTTTAACGCTTCTGCCGATGACATCACAAATGATGAAATGCCATTCACGGTCCAAAATATTTAATTCTCATCTTTACTCACGTGCATTGAAAACGATATGGTTGATAGCAAGCGTAGAGCGCAATTTTAATTCGCTGCTTGATTATCATAACGTGGAAACGTAGTAGAAAGATGCGGCAAAGTGCATCATTTGTGACGTCATCAAGACCACGCCTTGTTTTAAAAGTCGCACATTTTAAAAAATTAATTTAAAAAAAAAAACTGTTGGGAATATGAAAGTATTTTCTGGGTCCATGTTATTTTTTTTTTGCTCATTCTATCCATTTCAATGACTAAAAGTAGAACTTTTGACTGGAAAAAACCACCCCATTCAACAAAAATCAGTCTCTTGCGAATTTTGAGCAGTAATGTGAAGGGACTAAATCAGGTCAGAAGCGTACACAACTTTTGTGTTTTTGTAAGAATGGCAAAAGATGTTTCTTTAGGCACTCATTTACATACACAGTAGAATTTATTTTGCATTCAAGGAGGAAAGTCGAGCTCACATCATCGTCATATTGGCGAAATGCCTACCAGACAAGGAATTGGAGGCCGAATTTTTCAATGGAAACACTTTTTTCGAACTCTGAAAGATCATTCTCACGGTCATTACTGAAATACAGTAGAACTCCAATGGGGTTGCTTCCTACAGTCAAAAGTAGTACTTTTTGTCACTGAAATTGATAGAATAAGCAAAAACAATAACATGGACTCAGAAAATACTTTCATTTTCCCAACAGTTATTTTTTGATTATTTTTTTAAATGTCCGATTCTTCAAACAAGGCATGGTCTTTATTACGTCACAAATGATGCACTATGGCGCATCTTTTTACCGCATTTCCACGTTATAATAATCAAGAAGCGAATTACAATTGAGCTCTTGCTATCAACCATATCGTTGCCAATACACGTGAGCAAAGATGCGAATTAAATATTTTGAACCGTGAATCACTGAATGGCATTCATCATTTGTGATGTCATCGGCAGAAGCGTTAAACGATAAAAGAGCACCGACTTGAGTAATTTTTTAAAAATATTAAACTTAAAGAAATTAATTAAAAAATGGTCAGATTCTATGTTTTTAAGCATGCTCTTTCAGAAAAAAAAAATACTTTTAAAATTTTGGAAACGACCCCATCATCCGAATCAATTGGGATCAAATTTAATTGGATTTTTCTGAAATGAGGGTCTATTTTAATTCATTATGTTAAAAATGATGGAGAAAACTTTTTTTTAAAGAAAACAAGCTTTTAATTAATTAAATGAAAGGCAACACTTTTGCAGATTACACGTACTTGAAAGTGCACATTAAAAGTGCATAATAGAACCGCCCCGCCCTATGAGACGGTGACTCATCATTCCAATAATATTCGCTCTTGCGCCTCTACATTTCTTGCGAATAGAAGGACAACAGCTAACGGTAGACAGAATCATTATTTAGCGAATCCCACACTCTACAAAAATTCCGAAACGTTACTGATTATTTCTGTGGAACGTTTTGGGATTTCAGAGGTTTTCACCAATTTCCCCGTAAAATCAAGTATTTTCGCAAAAAAGTTTCCTGAATTGCTAAAATGTGCACGAATGCAGACTTTTCACTCGTGTGTAAAATAGTTTTTGCTACCAATTTACAAATTGATTGAGCGTGTTTATTAAGAGTATCGGCTTTAGCTTGATCACGGTCCGTTCGGATTGGGAGCTCTCCCAATGAGAGCAAATAAGGTACTGGATAGCTGCAGCTTTACTAGCTTAGTAGGAATTGCTAGCAAGGAATGTAATTGGTTCTTGCATGCAATTCTAACGTAGCTTTGGCCATGTTTGCTCTAATGCTTCTGGAGTTTTCTTGGTAAATCAAGAAGGTTCTAATCAATTACGCTAAACCTACTTAAGTGTTCTAGAAGGTTCCTGAGACATGACTGGCTTTAACAGGGGATATTTCCTAATATTTTAGAAAGTTTCAAGGATAATTTCAGGAAGGTTACTGACTTTTATCGGAAAACATTCCTGGTTTTCGCAAGATAGGTTACTGACTGAAACTGGACACATCAGCTGCCTATTATTTTCCAGGAAAGTTTTTGAATCGTTTTTACAGTGCAGTACGTTTCCTTTTAATTTTTTTCTGACTGAAATATTGAAAGCGACTCGGATAATCAGAGATTCGAAGAGTTGGAGTCCAGATAATTGGAGTTCTACTGTACTAAGCTTCATTCGAGGGCTCTATCATGTCAAACTCACCTCGGTGATACGCACAAGGACCCTCGGAGAGTGATGTATTTTCCAGCAATTGTGGAAAAATCATATTTGCTACCAAATTGAAAGATCTTTCGTTATTTTCCAACTGTACACGCAAAATTTTGGTTCATACTTGTTCACGTTTCGATGTTAATTTAATCATAAATATTTCCTAGCCAAAGAATAATAATACAAACTAATTAATCAAAATTCAATGTTTTGATTTATGTACAGACACTTAAAGATTTAAAAAAAAAGAAACAAATCAAATGGTTTTCTGAAACTTTCTGGGACAACCCTGTCAACAAAAGCATCAATCAAAAACCAACATCAACCAAAACTCCTGTCTGACAATCAGACAGGATCTATTAGTAAAAAATAGAATCACATTAACAATAGATTCAATTCATAATTGTTTTCTGAAACTCTGTGAGACCACCCTGTCAATCAAAACATCAATCAAAAATCCTGTCTGAACTCAGACAGGATTTATTAATAAAAGATACAATCACATTAATAAAAGATAAAACTCATTTTTGTTTTCTGAAACTTTTTGGGATCATCTTGATGTCAGTCAAAACAACATTCAAAAATCCTGTCTGAAATCAGAGACAGGGTTCATTGATAAAAGATATAATCACATTAATAAAAGATAAAACTCATAGTTGTTTTTTGAATCTCGCTCTCGGAGACCACCCTGTCAATCAAAAATTCGGTCTGACCCACATCAATCAAAAATCCCGTAACAGCTGAAGTTCCCGCATTACCTCTTTGATTTCGTATCGTTTGGATGGCTTGGGATCCATGAGTCTCCGGAAGAGGCGATGTAACCTGGGAGTGAAGCGGCGGAAATCTTTCGGTGTCCTTGTTATCTTCCGTTTCTGCCACTGAACGAACTCGGAGAACTTCGGGTCCGTGATATCGGCTTTATCCCATGGAAACCGGGCCAGCAATCCGGCGAAGACGAACATACCCATCTGCCAGACATCGGATCCGATTTCGACTGTGTACCTGCATAAAATGAGACGTTACTGAGAGCTATTGGACTTGACAAACTGATTTAATAAGCAGGAACAAAGTGAACTGTAACTGAGGCAGTGAGAAACAAAGGGGTGTAAGTGGATGTAAATTTGGAAGTAAACAATACAAACGGTAGGTAATTTTTTCCTCTGTCTTGAGGCAAGAGAGCTTGTCCACCTCTGGCAAATTGAGCTCCGCTGGTCGGCCGAGCAAACGTTCCCATTTCTTGAAACAGGGGTGAGGAAAAACGGGCTGAAGGTCAAAAGGCTTAATGGCAATCTAACTCTACGCCTAACAGTTCCTCTTCTTACTGATTGCTCTCCCTTGAAAGAAATGGACTTGCTCAAGGTCATAGTTCAACTTTTCGGAGGTGGACAGTACTAGTAGAACTAGTAGGTGCTGCTATACAGCATTACTTAGAAACTCTTTTCAATAAAAGTCTCCCTAGGACCTTAAGTTTAAACGCATTTTGCTCAAAACTTGGACATGTCTACTTGCATCTCTTTGCTTTTGACGGCCTCGATCTAAAAATCGCTGTTCATATTTGCTAGATGAGTGTTTCTCTTACTATAGGGTATGTATCACTGGTGGGTCAATAACCAATAATGAGTGGGTCATGGCACTCGAATGTTTTGCTTCGTTTTATTGCTGGAGCAGTTTTTTTATAACTTACTGTGGGATTTAGGTAGCCCGGTAAAACGAATGATTAAGAAAAATGCCTGATATTCAAATTAACTTGAAATAAGAAAAATTAAAGTATAAAAAATCGGCTTGATATTGAATTTACGTGTAACTCTCAGGTTAATATGTTGTCAAAGCTCACTTCTAAGTACTCAAAATTGTTGGTGTGGGTAAATGCTTCATTTATGTATTTAAGGTCAGGGAAGAATCCATAATGTGTAAGCGGGAAAGATTGAACAGCAGTCTCTTCCAAATTTACGATCATGTTATTTTTGGGGCACCTAATTGATAGTATGCTAAGATAACGATTTATTCTATGTTTTATAGTTGGTTGAACCTTTTTCTTCGGGGCTTCAGTGATGATGACAAGGTCATCAGCGAATAGCAGACAATGGTCATCGTCTATAGACTTTAAGGCGGGAATTAAATCATTAATATCCACATTAAATAATGCACATCTGCTACTTGCCCCTGGAGGCAATTATTTTGCAAATTACAAAATCTTGAGCGTTCATCTCCACACCAGACCCTGCAAAAACGTTGGCCAGTAAATGATTTTATCCACTTAAGCATTATAATTCGGCGTCACCCAAAGTAACCTTTAATTTACTTCAATTTTGAAAAAACGTGTTGGGAAGGGAACCACAATCCTCTTTTTCTTTAACGAAAATAAAATTGTCAAAAATTACGAGTTTTGAGACGAATCATAAAAATTTATCCGAAGATGGACCTTGAAACAATTCCGCCGATCAGCTCTAACAATACCAAAGATCTTCTAAAACTACCTTTGTAAGATTTAAATTTTGGAAATTTTCCAAAGTAGGTTAACCCACCCAAATCTTTCCTCTGATGTTACCTTTGATCTTGGAATCTTTCTTTCCAACAAAGCAATAAATTGTAAACAACGAATTTCTCTTTATTAAACTTATCTTACGTTTTATAAATTCATTAAAAAAAACTAATACTAAATACAGGAGCACGAAGTAAGATGAGTAAGGGTGGTAGTTTCAAGTCTTTGCCCCGCCAACGAAAAATCAAAAATGCGGCTCTGGGGGCCGTGTGGTGGCAATCAAAAACGAACACATTGTTGCGCGCATGCTTGATAACCCTTAAAGGGAATTCTGGCTACACCCATGGTCAGAATATTTAAGTTTTTAAGTCTTTCAGCACCAGGCACGTACGTGACCGTACTTCACGCTATAATCTGCCCTTGTATGGGCCACATGAAAGAGTTTTTTTTTTTTTTTTTTTTTTTTTCACAACAGGTAAACTGATTTGCACTATGGTACTAAATTAGAAGATGTCAGTAAACATTTTATAAAGACAAAAATTTATTTCCAAAGCTCGAGTGGGCACATATTTCCAGTTATATAACAGCGTGAAGTACGACATGTACGTTCCTGGTGCTGAAGAGATTGAGAAAGCACTTACCCTTCTAAGTGCACAGCTTCCCAGATTTCTGGTGGACAAGTGGGCAAGGATCTCGTCCTCTTCTTTACTAATGTGTCCGTCCTTCTAGTCAGGCCAAAATCTGTGAGTTTTACCCTGGAGAAATCTTCTGAGAACACTAGTACGTTTTCCGCTCTCATATCACGATGAACTAGACCTTTACTGTGCATAAACTCCAGAGCTGAAGTGATTTGTCTGATGACTATTTTCAGGTCCTGTTCCTCCATGCCTCCCGTCCGTTCGATGACTTGCCACAAGTCCCCAAAGGGAGCCACTTCTTGGGCAAAAATATAGTGTTCTACGGTTTCGAACGCGACGTCGTAAGTGTCTAGCACGTTGTTGTGAGGGGAGAGGAAATAACTGTAGTGGAACTCGATGAGGAAGTCCTTGATGGGTGTGGTGGCTTTGGGGACGGCTTTCAGCGCCACCTGAGAGTCAGTGTCCCGATGGACCGCCAACATGACTTTGCCGTAGTCACCTGATCCGATTTCTCGGATCACATCGTACTGTTCTGCCACTTCTATGAGAGGCAACTGCACCTCACGAATTTTGTGAATGCTACAGAGACGCTTGGAAGCACTCATACTGTGGCCTTTGATTGTCTTTAGCACGGCAGGAAGGAATTACTTGAATGCCATGATTGAGTTTAACTCTGAAAAAGAAAATAGAACTAATTAATAACACCTTTTTGGAGCTGAGAAATTGCAAACAAGATGGTATTAGCGTATAATCATCAAAGATCTTGGGATTCATCGATTCAAAACATTACATTGTTAAATCTCAATTCGTAGTGAATTTAAACTTGGGTGTTGTTGCTACTTTACGAAGCTTGTTTACGAATTACATTAAAACTTGAATTTAAATGCTCCATTATTTATCACCGATCTCGCGAAGCAATCACGTTATCATAACACCGCTCATTTTCTTGCTAATGCATCCCAATATGGCTTCAATTTTATCTTCTTTTTACCATAGGCGTATCATCTATTAAAAGTATCCGAACTCTAAATGTATATAGCTAATAATGTTTTGATACCTTTTACAGGAGTGAAATCCATTTTGGAAGAGTGAAATATATGAAAACATTAAATACCATATACTAATCAATTCCATAAGGAAAACCGTTTTCTCTAAGGAATATGGCAGGGAAATATGAGATGCGTAATTTTCAGCATTTAAAAATTTTCCTTGTACAGTGCTTAACACTGCAATTGGAGAACCCAGGAAACGTATGTTTCAGAAAACGTTCTGAAACAGTTTTAAGATAATGAGGTTGTTTCCTTCAGTCAGAAGTACTACTTTTACCACTAAAATTGATAAAATAAGCAAAAAAAAAAAAAAAAAAAGGAACCAGAAAATACTTTTATTTTCCCAACATTTAATTTTTAATTATTTTTTCAAAATGTCAGATTCTTAAAACAAAATGTTTCATCGTGTGACGTCACAAGGGATGAAAACCATATTGAATTGGATCGTGCGGTTGTCTTTTCTGGCAATATATTGCCTTTTGGCGATTTTTCACTGCGAGTTAGTCAAATAAAATATTCATTTAACAAAATTTGGCAATGTCCTGAAACTTTATTCCGAAAACCCTAGCGACCTGCTCACTTCTGACGTCAGCAGAGAAAATGAAAACAACGTCCGAACTTCTTTTGAGATAATTTTTTTATGAGAAAAAATAGGTCTAAATTACTAAAAAAAAAAAGCAACTCATGTCATGCTTATTCAGAAAAAAATATTTTTGTAAAATGGGAAACAACCGAAATGTTTTAACTTTATTTTAATTCCATTTCGTTAACTTCCAGTTACTCAAAACCTTTTTGAAATACTTACTTTTAATTAAAATTGCATCAAAAACGTTATGAAGAGTGCATCTTACGCTATTGAGATCTTTATATTGTCCGCTACAATGCTTTTGTCTGTTTCTATCTCAATTTTATTTTATTCTTTTTTATTTGCAGCTCTTTGTTTTTCTTAAACCTTAAAGTTCTTAGTATCTCATATTCAGTTTTAGAGTGACACGTCACTCTAAAATTTAACACATTGTCATTCTGAAAGACAGTACATTGTCACTAAATTGAACATAGAAACAGTTTCATTCAAATGTACACAACTTTACTCTCATAAAACTGCGTTTTTGGGAACTTTTTTTTCTTGTACTTTTTATTATTAAACAGCTCAAACTTTTACCTGTGTTAAAGTCATTTTTTCCTAATAGTGTTCGTGCATAAATATTTCAGTTAAATTGAACAAGGTATAGAAAATTGTTTTTCTAAATTTAAGTCACTGTGTAGTATAATAGTATTTCTATTTTAGACGTCTAAAATTACCCTAAGAATTTCTTTTCAAAAAGAAAAAAAAAAGATTTTAAATCACCTTACCGGGAGTTTTTTTTTTTTTTGCCATTTTCCATTATTTTATTTTAATCCTAAAGTCTCTTATTGTATTCATTCATTTATTCCGTGCGTTTGTAGCTCAGTTGGGGATATTTATTATGCATGCAATAGTTTTTTATTAATTCACTTTTGTTTCTGTAATTATGATTTTAATTTTTTTTTATTTTATTAAACTAATTTGTTTTATTTAATTAATTAATTTCACATTCTACTCTAATTACCCATTTTCCCTCTATGCTTTTGCTCACACATTCAGTTTTTTGTGAAATGAAAATTCCAATCTTTGTTTATCATTTTTTATTTTGTATATTTTTTTTCTCTCTCTCTCATTCGTCAATCTATTTTGGTTCAGTCGTCTCTTTTTTTTTTTTTTCATTTATTAATTCAAAGCACATCCGATACTTAAACATAACGTTTTAGTTTCATTAATTATCTTTATTGTTTCTTTGTTTCTTACTTTCTGTTTTGGTTTAAATGATTTGTTTTCTTGATATTTCTTTATATCAATGCTTGCTGCTCGTTTAGTTTCGTTTCTGTATTCTCGTTAAAAATATATAGGTCTTCTTCTTTCATTAATAGCAAATTTTTTTTTATGAAGAAATCGTACTTTTAGTTGCTGAATCACAGATTTATTTCATAACTAAATCAACTCAATAAAATCGAAAATAAATATGGTAATAGACGTATAAAGATAGAGATTTGAAAATTGTCTGTCGGTCAGTGTGTTTCCTCAAGAAATTAAGTAAACAGTACGATTCAAAAAAAGAGAGAGAATCTTTGTTCCTAAACTCTTAACCAAAAATCCAGATTTCAATACTTCATTTTTTTATTCAAATAATTTGTTGTTTGTATTTCAAACAGTTTAAAAGAACTTAACATTAAACTTTACGAAGAAGTTTTAATCCAATTTATATCTTACTCTAACTGGCGGATGTACTTTGGACAAACTTAAGTTCTGCATTAAAATTCTTTCCAATTATGTGTCACGTTCGGCAGTGTCCCTGTCCAAAAGCGGGCAAGAGGAAACGCAGCACCAAAGAGGGTGCAGTTGACTTCTGGAATGGGGTTGTTTCCTTCAGTCAAAAGTACTACTTTTAGTCACTGAAATTGATTGAACGAGCAAAAAAAAAAAAAAAAAAAAAAAAAACATAGAGCAAGTAAAACCTTTTATTTTCAAAATATTTATTTTTTAATTTTTTTTGTCCAATTTTTCAAACAAGGTGTGGTCTTTATGACGTCACAAGTGATGTACTTTGGCGCACTGAATGTTTCCGTTTGCTGTCTACTGCGTTTCCAGGTTATGATAATTCAGAAGCGAATTTAATATTGCGCTCTACGCTTGCTATCAAACATATCGTTGCCAATACATATGAGTAAAGAAGCGAATTAAATATTGAGCTTTGCGCTAATGGCATTTCATCAATTTTGATGTCATGTGCATAAGCGTAGAAAATGAAAGCGCATCGATTAAAATAATGTTTCAAAAATATTAAATTTTGTCAAATTATTTTAAAAGTAGTCCTATGTTTTTAAGCATGCTCTCTCGGAAAAAATACTTTTAAAATTTCGAAAACGACCCCATTGTACGAGAGAGAAAAAGAGAGTGCATCTTTGGAGAAAACTTGGATACCGGGTCCGGGCCGGAAGTTCTTTTTCTTCTCGCGAAGAGCGAGGCAGAGTTTCCCAGGTTAAGGACAGGGCCAGGTAGGTTCTTTCATTAACTCATCATTCACTACTTCATCAGTTCTACCAACTCTGTTAAGTACAAAAACTGCATTTTTGAACTGATCATTTCAAAGCTGTTTTTGAGAAAAAAATTTTTATTATTAGACTCTACAGAAGACATTTGAACTTTTTTTTTCTCTAAAAAAATCTCCATTGATAATGTTATTGGATGGTTGATTGGACGGTTTGATTTCAGCAAGTTTACAGTGCTTTATTTTCCCTGTAAAATAGCAAATTGCAAACGATTGTTTTTTTTTTTTTAATCGCCCGTCAAGGTATGACGGGCAAAAATTGTTTTTACATTTGAACGAAACAATTGCCTGTTTGGTAATATTTTAATAGTTGAAAATTTTACCTTTCCTCCAGTGGATTAACCCTAAACTCCAGTAGATAGCGTTCATTGTTGACCACTTTTTCGTTTCTTCATTCTCCTAAAATGAGTCTTACCAGTAAAACAGTTCAGTTACCGGATCGAGTTCAGCCTTGTCAAAATAAAGCATTTCCCTGCATGTCAAACATTGCCGAAAGATATTATCAAATTATCATGCCGTGACGCGAATTTAATTGTTGGTGACGTCAGAAGCGTTACTCATCAGTGAATTCGTTATCTTAATATATAAAAATCAATGTCCTGAGATAACATATATTTATATATATCAACGCACAGCCGAAACCGCTGAAGCTTCAGACTTGAAATTTGGCAGGCATGTCCACATGATTACAAAAGCAACCACTAAGAAAGGATTTTTCGAAATCTCAATTAGTTCGGGAGAAATTAATTAAAATCCCTTAATTTCTGAGAAATTAAAAACCTGTCATTGAAATTCAAATCTCTTATTTTCGAAGGCTTTCCTCCATTCAAATCATTATTCAGTACTTCATCTCAACTTTTGGTCGATAGCAAACTATAAATTTGATATTGTTTTTGTTTCTCACGTGATTCTTCGAGGCTTTTCTCAAGTCAAATCATAATGTTCCTGTCTTTTGCTTTTATTTTTTTCAAAACTAGAAACGAAGTTTTTAAGAACATCATCACAGGCGGACTATCCTTTTGAATTTAGAAGAGTGCAGTTTCATGTTAAAGTTTGCTTTGCAATAACCATTAATAAGTCACAAGGACAGACATTAAAAGTAGCAGTGATCGATTTAAGAGAAGACTTTTTTTCACACAACCAATGTTATGTAGCTTGCTCCAAAGCCAGTTCACCAAGCAGTTTAATAATTTTAGCACCAGAAAAAAAATAATAAAATGTTGTATACAAAGAAGTTCTAGCTTAAACATAGGTATAACAATAAAATGTGGATGACCTCTGTTTGCAAAGATAATCAATTCTTTAAAAGGATCGTTAATAACAGTTAAAGTTCGGTTAAGGACAAGGGCATATATATATAAGGATTCCAGGGTCCCCGGGATACTCCCCAAATTAGAAAAAGTTATATGTAATAAGTAATTATTAAATGGGATTTTCGAAACTAGGTGCACCAAGCACTGTTAACCCCTGCTAATTCCATTACCCGAGCAATGCCGGGTACGGGAATGCTAGTTATATATATGTTTAATTTTCATTATTTAAAATGATTACTATTATCCTAAAAAGTGAGGGGGAGAGGGGTGCGGGAGTTTTCAGAATTCTTTTAGCCAGCCAACATTATATGATACACAATCGATGAAAAAAATATCGTAATTGTAAGATTAACTTAAAGTTGTTACTGCAATCTTATTTAAAAATAGTTTAACATAAATGCATTCTTATCTTCAACGCGCAGTGTTAATGCCTATATTTTAATTACCTAAAAAATCCTTTCAAATGCTCATAGCAAAGATAGTGATTTAACAAACCAATAAAAAATATAATTATTTTACAAAAATATTAGTCTGAAACATTGTTTTATTCTTAAATTCACAAATTGTATTAAAATATGAATATTGAGAGAGATTGAGATGTCAACAGGGTCAACGAGAGGCCATGTCAGCGTAGTCATAAACTAGGAGCCCGGCCTGTGAGAGTTTAGAGTCCAAATTTTATAAGTTTTATTTGGAGGTGGCCCCGGCAATCACAGTGAATGGGGACCGCCTTGATTATCGGCTGCCCTGTATATGTAGTTTTTATTAAAGTTAAAAATATTCGAATTGTATTATTTGTATGTATTTTAGAGTAATCATTAGAGTTTAAAATAAAGAAAAAAGTAACACAAAATAAATTAAATGCTGTAAAATGTAAAACAAATATCCCTGAAATAGAAAAAATGCATACAAAATCTAAAAAAGGGGGAAAGGAGAATATGTATATGTCATCGAAATCAGACAATTTGCTTTTTTCCTTCAACATGATTAGTGCCACCCCTCAAAATAAAAAACGCTTATCTATTTAACTTATCCAACATGAGTTGAATTTTCAGGGTGTCGGAATAAAAAATGTCAACTAGTTACAAACAAGAAAAGTAAAAAGAAAAGTTTTCAACTCGTTTGTATTACAATAAATCTGATTAAATTATATTAAGGAATTACCTTAAATAGGTAGAATTCTGTGATTAATACATCAGATAGTGTCGCCAAATATGAGTTATTTTTAAAGACTACTGCTTAAGTTACTTTCTGAGTCATAATCATAGAATAAAGAAATTGCATACACTGTAACAAATTTCGGAAACGTTTCTAGATATATCGGAAACGTCTCAGAAATAGTAAGAATCCTTCATCCAATAGCGAACTCCTCATTATTCAGAAAGCTTTTTGTTATTTCAAGAAATCTAGAAGCGGAAGTGAGGCGCAATGCTTCGAAACGTATTTTATCCTTCCGGCGCCAGTGAGTCGAAAATAACGAGAGTTTAATTTTTTCCTTATCTATGGTAGCTGCAGTCAGCAACTGTTTAGCATTGGGATTGCTTGTTATTTCATGTCTAGAGAGTATTAAATTGTGTCGAAACTAATTTTACGCCTTTGCATTTTGGACTGTCCTTGATTTTTTAGACGATGTACGCAGCTATTAAGTTAGTTAATTGCTTCTTTACAATTTCCGGTGCGCCCATGATTACATATATATTGTGTGTTCAAGCGTGAATAGTTTCAACCCCCGTCTTTATACTTCATGAAACGAAACCCTTTGGATTACTTATCCAGTTGTAATGGAGGTACTTAGATTTTCTTCCGCTCATGTTCACTTGTAAGTATTAATGAATATTTTAAAACATGTTGTTATATACATTTATATTTTTGTTGATTTGCATTTGATGAGGCTCCAATTGTAACTGTTTTTGGGTTTATCGAATTAATTTAAAGTTATCCTACATACCTATGTGTGCAGTGTACTATCTGTTGTAACTAATTGAAACTGATTAATTACGCAAAAGAAATAAGATTTATATTTGAAAAGCAATCACAGAAAAGTTATTTCGAAATACTTGGATATACATACATTAGTTCAAAAAAAATCAATTGTTTAAATTCATTAAAAATATGGTAATGCAAATGTTTTCTAGTATTGTAGTATGCTTCACAAAAAATGTGCCAGTATTATTTATCCTTTTTTATTATAATTTATTCATTTATTTAAAAATATTTATACCATTAGAAAATTGCCCAGTTATCTATTAGTAAGCAACATAGTTATGCAATTAATTCATGTGCTTATTCATTTTCTTAAATGTGGTTGACAATAAAAAATTCCTTGACATTAGTTGTTCGGTAAATAACATTTCCTTCGTGGATATACTAGTTTAATATAGGACAGTCAGGAGGAATGAGTCAGAGGCAAAAATGGAACAGCTGCATTTACAAGCCGAAATAAAAAGAAATATTATTTCATGTCATTGTTTTAAAAGTGGATCCTTTTTTAAATACAATGTTATTAATATACAATGTACATAAGGGGAGAAGACTAGGGGCGTTCACCACGCAGACTGTCATTGACATTTTCAGGGATTGCTTTTTTTTAAAGGGGGAGGGGGGGATCTCGTATATATGAAATGGAGTAATCATGCAATAGAATTCAATGTTTTAATAAATAAAATATGTAATGCATTTTGCGCACACTGTAAAAATAAAATCAGTAACCTATTTTGATTAAGTATTTATATTTGTGATGAACTGGAAAAGGGCAAGAACAGAAGAATCACCCCGAATGGTTCCAACAGGAGGACTTGGTGTCATATTTAAATTCACCAATTTCTCTGTTGGCACTTTTCGGTACACTTTGTTCGTCAGAGAAATAGACTTGACGCGAAGGGGAGGTAAGTTCTGTCAAATTTTATCCGAAAATAAAAGCTATCAAGTTTGATACAAGATATGTTTTTAAGTTCTGCATTAAAAATACAATATGTTGATAATTTTGTCTTGAAAATATTGAGAGAAAAACTGAAGTTTAAGATTGTTTAACAAACAATCCCACTTTTGAGAAAGTACCCCCCTCCCCTCCCCTGACGATTTTGTGGATAGGAATGAAACTACTATATTATTTCATAAATTTTCAAAAATTTATAACTGTGCATATGTTATGCTGTTAACCATGCTATTTGTCATTAGAAATTCAGAAAAAAAAAATCCACGAATGATTCTAAAATTGTTTGTTTCATTGCTGTTAGATATGAAAGAATTGAAACTGATATGGTATGCAATACTATAATAAAGAATTATATTTTAGAAAAAATCACGGAAAAAGGATTCCGAAATTTTCGGAAACGTTTTTGAAAATTGTTTGGAGAATTCCAAAATACTCGGAAACGTTTTCGAAACTTTCATGAACCACAGCTGCACAGAATACTCAGAAACATTGCTGGAAATTACGGAAAGAGGATTCCGAAATACTCAGAAACGTTTCTGAAAATTACAGAAAGAGTATTCCAAAATACTCAGAAACATTGAGAGAGGATTCCGAAATACTCAGACACGTTTCTGGACATTATAGAAAGAGAATTCCGAAATACTCAGAAACGTTTTTGAAAATTTCATGAACCGCAGCTGCACGATATACTCAGAAACGTTTCCGGATTTTTTTTTACAGTGTAGAGAGGTCCCGCTATACTAAGAAATTGAAGTCGGAAGTTGCACCGCTGTATCCCAAGATCCTTAGCTTCTTGCTAAATATCTTGAGATACATTTTGAATCAACACATTCCAATACTGAATCTCAATTGGTTGTTAATTTAAACTTAGATATTGTTGCAAGTTTATGAAGCACGTTTTTGAAATTGCATTAAAAATGAATTAAATTGCAAACCAATCCGTCAGCTACTTTATTCGGTCTCTTTGCGATATTGGTGAAAACTATTCTTGCGAAGCGATCATGCAATCATAGCCCCGCCCATTATTGCACCGCTTTATCCTATAATTCCGTCTTCAATTTCATCCCCTTTTAACCATACACAGGGCCTCTCTATGTAAATTTCTTTGCTCTATGGTTACAATCTCTACCAATTCCCCTTCTTAATTGTTTCCAAAGACAATTAAAAGTAATAGTAATTGTAGCGTTAATTTTATTGATGAAGGTAACAAACTAATTTCAAGGCTGATAATAAGCAAACATTATCATTTCATTACTTGTGATGTCATGTGCAGAAGCGTAAAAAATGAAGTTGAATCTGCGCACCGAATAAAATAATTGTTTATTTATATCATCATATAAATAATAGCTGATGATCGAGTAATCCGGCATGATAATTTTATGATATGTTTCAGTAATGGTAAACATGCAGGGAAAGGCTTTATTGGGACAAGGCTGAACTCGATCCGATAACTTTACTGTTTTACTGGTGTCATTTCAGGGTAATGAGAAATCAAAAAAAGTGGTTGAAAATTAATGCTATCCACTGGAGTTTAGTTACTCCATTGGAGTTGGGGTTACAATTTCAAATATCATCAAACAGGCAATGGGGTCATTTCCAAAATTTTAAAAGTATTTTTTTTCTGAAAGAACATGCTTAAAAACATAGGAACTAACCATTTTTTAAATAATTTGTTTAAGTTTAATAGTTTGAAAAAATCACTTAAATCGTTGCGCTTTCATTGTTTACGTTTCTGTCCTATGACACAACAAATGATGAAATGCCATTCAGTGTTGCCATTCACGGTCCAAAATATTTATTCGCATCTTTACTCACGTGTTTTGGCAACGATAGCTAGCGTAGAGCGATATTTTAATTCGCTTCTTGATTATCATAATGTTGAATCGCGGCAGACAAATGCGGCAAAATGTATCATTTGTGACATCATAAAAACCACGCCTTGTTTACAAAATCGGACATTTAAAAAAATTAATTAAAAAATAACTGTTGTAGAAATGAAAGAATTTTCTGGGTCCATGTTATTTTTTTTTTCTTATTCTAACAATTTCAATGACTAAAAGTACTACTTTTGACTGAAAGAAACAACCCCATTGCTTCGTTCAAGTGTAGAAGAGTAGAAGCAATTTTCACCCGTCATACCATGACGGGCGACTTTCTAGTTATATTATAATTATTTAAAAAGTTGTCAAATCCTTTGCTTTTAAGCATGCTCTTTCAGAAAAAAATACTTTTAAAATTTCGGAAACCCCATTTTCTTCGGCTGAAGTTAGTGCATTCCTTACGATAAATCTGAAGGTTTGCTTTTTTTTGACAAGTCAGAGAATTTTCTTAATTTTGTTTCTATTGAAATACGTCAAGAAACAAGAAAGCTCTGGGTATGTCTTGATTCTTTGGCTTTCCAATTTTCATTTTTTCTATTAAATTATTTCTTTTACTGCCCCTCTGCCTTTTCACTGAACACACAAGTTCTCCAATCGAATCTTCTAGAAGCATTGCTGTGCGTATTTGTACTTATGAAAGTTGAAGAACAAAGAGTATTCCAGTGACTGATTCTGAAAAAAAAGTGGATCAGCCGAATGAAAAAAACAATCCGATTTCCAATTCGCAAGGAATTCTGAGCAATATCGACGATTTGAGTAAGATTCCACGTGCGAATAACATGAGATGCATAAAAAGAATTCCAATTCTTTTTCGGCTTCGGAAAAGCTCATCTGCTGGAATTATACAGAAGCCCATTTCTCTTTTGGGCGGGAAACAGAAAACTTCCTGAGGTTCAATCTTTCTTTTCTGTGTATAAATAGATGCATGCGAAAACCAGTGGAGATTATAATATTAGTTCCGTTCTTTGATCTTCTTCTAAATCTACTCATGTACGTTACGTGATGTAAAAAAACGCAATTGGATGCAGAGAATCGAATGCGTGTGGATTTATCGAACATTAAGGTTGATTATCATAGAGAAGTTCATTAAATGCCGAACAAGGAAATGTTTCTTAGAGGAAATTATTTGATTAGTTATTTGATAACATAATGCAATTCTAATTCGTTGCTATTTTTAGCAACGCGTAACGTAAGTAACGTAAGTAAGTAACGTAAGTAACGTAATTTTTAGATTTATTTTTAAACTGATGTTTATGATAATGAGAAATCAATAATATTTTTAAGGTTTTCAATTTCGATTGCGTTTTCATTGCTCGTTGAAAATTCAAATTCTTCTAAACATTGCAATGCAATAATTTAAATTGTAGCAAGATATTAAAGGAAATATTTGTTACAATGTTCTACGTTTTTGAAGAGCTTCACCTTGGAGGATTTAAAATAAAAGCAATAAACCAATAAATTTGATTACACCTGGTCCTACATATCGCTCATGGGCTACTGTCTGACCATCGATTACATGGAAAGGCTAATATCCGGTTTATAGGCGGAAGTGGACGTATCTATTAGTTTATAGGGATGTTAGTTGGTATGTTTCAGATGTGCACTTTTGCTTCTCTATTATTTAGCTTTAGTTTTGTAAAAATGAAAATTTGCTCACAGCAACATTTTTTATATCTGAAATATATTCGGTCAATATTCTCACGGCAAAAATTGATTTATTTATTCACAACAAAGTTTTGAGCTTACCATTTTGCTTTTACGTTCCTGACTGAAATGAAAATATTTTATTTTCTTTTTGTTGTTTCCATGGTAACTATTTGTGTTTCCCCTTATTTTATTTTTTAAAATGCAATAAATGAATAATGCACTAGAGTGACATTATAAAACGCGTGCATCAAAATCCCATCGTTATTTTCCCTTCTCCCCTGCTAGATTCATTCAGATGGAATCGTCTTAACTTGGCCGATTGCCAAATTACATATTAATTTAATCCGTGGTCAAACAGCACAATAGTGGCACAACTCAAAAAACACGTGTTTTGAACTAAGAACAGGTGTAAGTATGTAAACACATTCTTTTCAGCAGCAATACTAGCACAACTTATAATTCAATATTTGGAAGTAATATGGCAGAAGTAAAATGCATTTTTTATGCATTTTCCTTTGCAATGAAAACTTTAAACCTTCTTATCACAAAACACGATTTTTTGAGTTGTTCCGCTATTGCAACCCATCAACGATAGATTTGTAGCGTACGCAGAAACTTAAGTTGTAAAGCAGAAAATATATTAGTATTTATATCAATAAATAAAAAGGTAATTACACACGGAAGAACGTTTAAATTTACGAAATACACCACCAGCTCAATCATTTCCTATGGTCTGCGCTAATTCTATATTAGGTACCAGTTTGTTTAGCACTCGTGGCTTCCTTAAGAGGTTTTCCATCTCCGGCTCAGTCACTTTCCTATGCCGGGCTGATGAGTGCTAATAAGCACGAAACTGCAGTCCTCGGAGGGAAATGACTGAGCTGGCGGTGTATTTCATGTATTTCTGCTTTATCCCTGGCTATTGAGCGGTAATTTACTGAATATAACGTTTAAATTTGTAGTCACTGTGAAGCTATTTTTGACTTTTATGAATGTCATCTCATATGAACAGGGGCGCAGAACGGTGGAAGGATCAACACTCTCCCGACTATCAAAACTCTTTATTTTGACAGATTTCCCCGATCCCAATGTGGTAGTTTATACGCATGACGTAAGAACAGATATGACCAAAAAAGAATATAGAAAGTAAACTCTGGGCTGCGCTATAGTGAATCTGAATAATATTTAAAGTATTTTCATTTAAACTCTTAAAAGAATGATTTTAATTTTCTTTAATTAAAAACAGTACTCTAAGTTTGCTCATTGTACATGGTGAAAAGATTTTTTTTCTTCCGTCCATCGGAATGAACACAAAGTTTGCGTTTTTAATAACATCATAATTTTATTTAAAAATCAAAAGTTTAGTAAATGTTTATATCAGTCTCAAAAAAAAAAAAAAAAAAAAAAAAAAAAATGCAGAATGTGTTATTTTGTAAATCTGAAACATTTGTAAAACATTACTGTTGACTTTTACTAAAATCTTTCGTATACGAACCATTTTTACTTTTAAGTTCATTTATAAGACCGCTTTAAAAAAAGTACTTTCCGCAAAATGTAATAACATTTCGAGAGGGTTTGTTTGTATTTAATACTAATATATTGCTTTAGAGAAAAGCATAAAATAAAAGTGAAAAAATAAATACCGTACCATTTTTGTAACATCAACAAAATGATTTTCCGTAAAACCTAAGCATTACTCGTTTCTTACGTTAATCCAAATGGAATGGTTACTAAAAATCTAGAAATACACATTTGGAAAACTTAAAATCAGCAGGAATTGCGAAGCTTATTTGAAATGTGCTTCCAAATAGAAGGCTTAGAATTTTATGGAAATGTTGCACTTTTTCCTGCTCAGAAATTACCGATAATTTTATTTTGAGGTATGATGATTTATTTTAAGGAAAGGATTGGGGGCTTTAAAAATATTAGAAACGATTCTGTCTAAGAAATTCAAACGTCAAATTACCAAAAATCATGAAGAATTTTATTTTAAACTTTCATTTTAGTCAATATATCAATTTCTAAGGAAATTATTCCGAAAATTGCTACCAATCCTTATTATCGAGGCATTACGGCTCAGGTTTTGTTTTTTCCCAAATTCATACATTAATCGCTTTTGTTGCTTTCAGTCTAACTCTTTACTCTTTTAAAATGGGGCTGTTTCATTCAGTCAAAAGTACTACTTTTAGTCACTGAAATTGATAGAATAAGCAAAAATAAATAAATAAAATAAAATAACATGGACCCAGAAAATACTTTTATTTTCTCAACATTTATTTTTTAATTAATTTTTTAAAATGTCCGACTTTTTAAACAAGGCGTGGTCTTCATGACGTCACAAATGAGGCACTTTGTGGCGCATCTTTCTACCGCGTTTCTACGTTATGATAATCAAGAAGCGAATTAAATATTGCGCTCTACGCTTGATATCAACCATATCCTTGCCAACACACGTGAGTAAAGATGCGAATTAAATATTTTGCTCTGTGAATGGCAACAGTGAATGGCATTTCATCATCTGTAATGTCATCGGCAGAAGCGTAAACAATGAAAGCGCGCCGATAAAAGTAATTTTTTTTTTAATATTAAAATTAAACAAATTATGTAAAAAATGGTCGGATCCTATGTTTTTAAGCTTGCTCTTTCAGAAAAAAAAACTTTTAAAATTTTGAAAACGACCCCATTATAGCCGCGAAAAACGAAAATTTGAATTTTTGACATTTTGAATTCAAATTATGCTTTTCGCAATCACGAGTGTGTGTGTATGCTTCCAAGCGTATATGTGCGTCCAAGCGTGTATGTGTGTCTGTGTTGCCGTGCATGGGGAGAGGGTGTAAACATATGTGTGCAATGGTGTGTTTGGCATGTTTGTATAGGATATGAACCCCAGCTCGCTGGAGGAGCAGCATCGGTCGGCGGCGGTACTTCCTCGCATAGCAACACGGAGTTTGTTGCACTAGATACACACTACTCAATGTTTTTAAACATTGTTAAAACACGTCCTTTGTGGTAGCAAATAAACTTCTGTAAACAAGTACTGTCTGGCCACTGATGAGATCGAAATGCTAATATCCGGTTTGCAGGCAGAAATCGACACATCTATTTTTTTTTTTTTTTTTTTTTTTTGAGGGATGCCAGCTTTTGAAGATGTGTAACTAATTAAGCAGAGTCGGTTTGAAATGAACGAAACACGCGCTTCAAATTTTTACTTTCCCCCCTCATTCAGATAGACTTTTCTTAACTGGACGTTTGCCAACACCATAGCAACAGTAAGCACACAGTATTTGTTGAAAAAAAGCTTTTTAACTAATGAGTTGAATCAAGGGAAACCTCGGAAGACCCGTATTATTTGAAAAGTTTCAAAAGATCAAAATCCACAAATCTATGCTTGCTTAAGTTCAGCCTTAAAATTAATATCTAAACTTAATTCAGACATGTTATTATTGCTATTGTTTATTCTTGTTTTGGCAACGATTAAAAAGCTTATACCGCTCACCCAAGACAGAGTGAGTGTAATAAAAGCTAATCATAAAAACGTCCGCCCTCCCTCCTCCTCTTTCTAGCATTTTTTTTCGGATTGGATACTTTTTGTACTAACCATTAGTTCCTATAGGTCCGATACATGACATAACTTGATTTTTTTTTTTTTTTTTTTTGTACGTACTAAGGTATAGCTTCTAGTCTTTCGATTAAGGCTTTTCTTATAGTATTCAGTTATAGCTATCATAAACATGGAGTACAGAGCTCATTAAGGATTAGAACATTCTTTCTTTTTTTGCCTAATTTGAGTACAGCACCAATATGCAATTTTTTATTATGTTTTTCGGGTTATTGTGATCGAGGAATACTCATCACCCGAACCCGAAAACCATGGTCATTTGCACCCCTGGTTTCGAAAAAGATTTTTGAAGATAAAAAGGTATAGAGTATGTTAAGGTTTCTTCCTCTTTAAGTTCTTCTCATTTGTCTTTATCTTCGACCCATTCTATTTTTTTTCATCAGAATAAGCTTGAATTTGGGTTACAACATCCACGGAAGTATATCTCGGAAAAGATAACATTGGTGTTAATAAATAAATGTTTAAAATGCTTTCCTACTCTGCAAATTTAAACAAGAAGTTCCGTCCAAAACTAAACGAGCCTACTTTCTCGTATACCAATCTCGACTTTCTAGCATCTAATGAAATTTCTCAAAATTAGCTAAAATCGCAAATTATTTATACCATATTTTTATTAAATATTTTAAACCGATATCTAGAAATTAAATATGTCTCTTCATCTTAAGAATTTGGTGCGTAAAAAATAAATAAATGAACAAATAAAGTAGCAGCACTTTTTAAACAAAGCAGCAAATACATTTCATTCTATTGAAAAAAAAATCATTAACCACCTTCAAAAAGAAAAAAAAAATGAATTAAAATTAATAAGCTTAAAAAAATAAAAAATAAAAAAATCGTTTGTTTTTCCCCTGTTGCCAAAAAATAATTTTTAGAATGAATTAATGTAGTTTCAAAAATAAATAAAAACAATAAAATGGAATTAAAGAAATAATTTTCATTTTCGAAAAAAAAATCGTCTGCGCATATCTTAAGTAGAAACATAAAGGACTCCGAATTTCCCCGCCAAAACTTAATACATAAATTAAAACTTTAGAGTGAAAATAAAAAAAAAAATCACATTAACAATAATGATTTTACAGTAAAAACCATTTCTGCGGAGTCGGAGTAAATCTCATTTCGGGATAAAAGAGTCAGATTCGTGGGCCCCGAAGGTATTTAATTCAAGACTCAGAGTTGGAATCGGTCATTTCCCTTAGAGTCCGCAACTCTGACAATGTTCGCGGAGTCGGAGTTGGACTTATTTGGAGACAAAGGAGTCGGAGTCGAATATCCAAGAGTCGGAGTCAGTCATTTTTCCTTCGTGTATAAATTTTTGCCAAAGCTACGAAGTCTGAGTGAAGTCGGGGAGTCGGAGTCCGACTAATTGTCGGGCACAAGAGTCGGAGTTGGAGTCAGGTGCTCTGAAATTCTCCGAGTCGGAGTCGGGAGTTTGTCGTCAAGAGCTATTTCCAACAAAATTTGTTTGAAGTAAATCCGCCTACAAGTACGGAGAATCTACATTGACTTTCAGTTTTCCCGTAGGCACTAATGTTAAGGGATTTGAACTGTTAAAAATTGAGCGGAAAATTGTTCAAATAAAACAGTGAAGTATAGGAATGAAGTGTCCTCACCGAGATCTTTCGAACAAAATAAATTTGTTCGAATCGGACTATTCGCTCAAAAGCTATTAGGAGGGGGGGAGGCAGACAGACAGACCGACAGACATTTTCCCCCATCTCAATACCATATTTACCTTTTTTTTTTTTTTTTTTTTTGACTTTTTTTTTTTTTTCGCGATATTTTCAAGATACATTAAGCTTTATTTCATGCTCGTTCTTCTTTTTCTGACTTTTACTCGGAAATTGGCTGAAAAAGGGACATCGTTACTTGTTCTCAGGGTTTATGACTCATCATTAACTCGGTTAAATTCAGAACGTTTAAGAATTTGTTTTTTCTTTCAAAAACGTGTAAGCTTAGCTGGAATCTAATAGAGGTTTTATGAATAAAAAAATGTTGCTCCTTTTAAGTGGGGTTTGCTCGTTAAAAGCGAATTATGCTACTATACAACCCAAATTCAAAATAATAGAATATCAGAACTGTTTGAACAAAACTTGTCCCGGAGGCGGGAAAAATGAATGCATGCAAATTAAAAAGAGTAAAACTCGTTATTCATGAATGGATAAATCAATTTAAACAACTTTTCAGACATTATTTTAACAAATTATGGATCATTAACACATTAGAAAAATAGATACAATTTTTATATGGGTCAAAAAATTAGCATTTAATGTGAATTTTAAAAAGTAGCGAAAATAATTGCATACTTATTAACCGATAGTTTGTCACAAGTATGGATCTTGGCGCCCAGATAATTTTAAGCTCTTTTAAAAGCCTCTTATTGCTTAAAATGGGTCGTCAAGGTGATAAATAGGGGAAAAACGAAGTTACATATTGTATCATTCCTTAAAGTTAGAAAAAAAACTATCCACCTGAATTCAGATGATCGTTTTACAATCAATGTATGTAAGATTTTACAGGTATATGAAGGACTGACCAACTAAAAAGTAACCGAAATAAACTGAGTAGAAAAATTATGACACCATACAGAGATGAACCCAAATTAAAGTAAATCATCCAAAATACTCGTTGAAAAATGCTTTTTACGTTCATAAGTGTTGGAAAGAATCTATAGTTTTCGTGTCCACGCCAACTACACCTGGATAGTTGCACAAACTGCAGTTGCAATTGCGAATCTACCAAGTAAGACCAAAGATAAACATGAAGCAGAAACGTGCACGACTCTCCTTGAGCAAAGAGAAGCTCATACAGGGGCAACAAGGTTGGAAAAGTATAATATTAAGTGATGAATCCTTTTTTGAAATATTTGTGAACAATAAAGGTGTTTGGATTTGGCATTTAAAAAGTAAAGTCAATGATAAACCTTGTGTAAGATATTCTCTAAAATTTGAGACATCCTTTATGGTGTGTGGGTGCATGAGGGCTGCTGGAATTGGGTAATTATAGATATCTAAAAACAAAACAAGGCATGACATCCTCTGTTTATCAATAATACTGCATGATACTTCATCTGAGGCTCAGCAGTTACACATTTAGTGACAAATTTTATCTTTCAGCAAGATGTCATGTCTCTAAATCGACTCATGGATTTTAAATAGAATAAGGAATTTCGGTATTAAACAGGTCAAGCAACTCTACCAATCTTAATACGATCAAGAATTTGCGGTACCGTCAAATCTAAAGAACTCGGTTCAAGACCTAGTGCCCGCCAACAAAATTGAGCCCGTTGCCGCATTGAAGGGCGTATGGAAAGTGTCAGAGACGATTAATGTAAACGGGTGGTGGAATTCATGTGTGAAAAGATTAAAACGTTGAATCCAGCAAAAAATGACGCATTCTAATATTGATATTGGTTCTTTTAAAAGTGTTTTCCCTCTCTAATTTGAATATTCTAATTTTTTGACTCACTGTAAATCTTCATCACAATAAACTTTTGGATTATTCTGTCTAAGATTATTTTTAATTCAAAATATTTGAAATGAAATGCACACTTTGAGGCCTAAGAAAGGTGACTCGGTTATTTTAATACCGAATTTTCACTTATATTTGGTTAGAATCAACTTCTTCCCAAAAGTGAGAAGTATTCTATTATTTTGAATTTGGGTTGTATAATTAACATTGCACAAACCAAATATTTCTGATTTCCACGCTAATCAGGGTTCTCGTTAAATATGGGCTCGTTACAAGCGAGTTCGACTGTAATTTCTATAGAGGACAAATATTCGAAAAAGAAGGAAGTCTTTTTCCAAAAATGAATAACGTTCAAAATCTCTTTCGTAATTTTTGGTAGCAAGAACTTGAATTTGTCAGAAACAAATTCATTTTTTTTTACTTCTAGTTGTTTTCTTTGCAGTAATACAACTGTGACAAAAAAAGCTTATTTACACTGCTGTGCTTTCCTCGTCGAGGAGGATTGAAAATAAGTTAACTGAAAGGATGTTTCAAATATTCTTATTATAGTTTCCTGTTTTGATACCATCTACAATGGTTACTTCTGGTTGTTTTCTTTGCAGCAATACAACTGTGACAAAACAAATTTTATTTTCCCTGGTGTGCTCTCCTCGTCGAGGAAAATTGTAAATAAGCTTACAGAGAGGATATTTCAAGTATTCTTACAGTTTCATTTTTTGTTGCAATGTACAATGGTTATTTCTGATTGTTTTCTTTACAGTAATAAAGGGTGTTTTTTTTAGAGGTATAGAACATTAAGTTGGTAACACTGTTTGATATGTGTGCCATTTTGATAGCTGTCACTTGTTTTATGTTCAGTTCGGTTTGCCATTTCATCATGAATTGACAACAAGGCGGTGCAACATGCCACACAGCGCGTGTCACAATTGATTTATTGAAAGAAACGTTCGGTGAACAAATAATTTCGCGTAATGGACCCGTGAATGGGCCTGCAAGATCACGCGATTTAACACCGCTGGACTACTTTTTGTGGGGCTATGTGGAGTCTCTGGTCTGCGCCGATAAGCCACAGGCGATCGGCGCCTTTGAAGAGAACATTCGCCACCTTATTACTGGCATACGTCCTCTATTGCTGCAAAAAGTGAGAAAATTGGACTTTCCAATTGGACTTTCTCCGAGCCAGCCGAGGTGGCCATATGCCAGAAATCATATTTAAATAAAAATGGCAAAGAATCATCTTTTGAATAATGCAACATTCATGGCAATTAACAACATTTAACTGTGTTTTATTTGAATCTAAAATTCTCTATCTCTAAAAAAACACCCTTTACAACTGTGACAAAAAAAAACTTGTTTACACTGCTGTACATGCCTTGTCGAGGAGCATTGAAAATAGGCTAACTGAAAGGATATTTCAAGCGTTATTATTGTTGTTGTAGTTTCACTTTTTGTTACCATGTACAATGGCTTTAAAAAACGAATAATAGGAACCCCTCTGATGTACTCTTGCGGATTACTACATCAGATAATAGTGAATTTAGTTTTCAATTTGAAAGAGGGAGCTCCCGATTCACACCTATATCCTTTTTTAAAATCTTTGAGAGCAATAATCTTAAAAGTTTTCCCATGCGTCGTTAATGTCACTAA
The DNA here is from genome assembly GCF_026930045.1 of Uloborus diversus. Taxonomy (NCBI): domain Eukaryota; kingdom Metazoa; phylum Arthropoda; class Arachnida; order Araneae; family Uloboridae; genus Uloborus; species Uloborus diversus. The sequence goes on from NC_072737.1 coordinate 144,356,671, forward strand.
CGTCAAAGAAGATGTTCATCAACTTACAATCTAACATATCAATATATCGTCGATGTCACTAAGTCCAAAACTCCGGTTTTGGATGTATAGCTTTGTTTGGCATTTTGTGTATGTTTGATAGATATTGTTATTTTAAACTTTCGAATATTAATGAAAATTGGTGAAAAATTTTGTGCGGGCCCTTAACTCCTACAATAAGTGTACTAACATAGCTTTTAGATTCTCTACTTGACTTATATCAAGAAAAAAAGTAATTTTAAATTCTAATTCACTGCATTTTTTTTACATGTTTGGGCTTTCTTATCGTTGTAGTAGTAAAATTTATAAGTTTCTTTATATTTTAGTTACTTTTATCTAAATTAATCATTTGGAATCAATATCTATCATTGGATCACTATTGTTCAACAAAAAACATATTAATAATAGTGGTAATGCACGAAAAATTGCACGTATTTCAGAGCAACTATAGAGCACAAAATAAATGTTAAATTTACTATGTAATTTAACATTCTGCTATTCATTTGCTTCATTTCTCATCATTCATTTACTAATAAACTAATAAATATTTTTAATTTTAATAAAAACATTTCATTTCTATTTGATTCTATAAAAAACATTCAGCAAGTTCAAAATACTCTTGCTCAAAGAAGAAAAGATAACGTAAAATGTTTTAAGAAGGAAAAAAAATAAATAGTTTTTCTTTCTCCGAAATTACGATATTTAAAATTCAGGACATTATTTTAATTATTCGAGCAAAATTAACAATCATCTAGCTAATATATTTTTAAAAGACATTTAGCCGTGAGCTATTATGACAATGTTTTTAAGTAATGAATTTTTTAGATCCTTTTTTTATTCCTCAGATAACAACTTAAGGATTTTTACTCTTTCTATGATTGAACTGTTCATCTAACTTCTGCCTTATTTTAATTAGAATTTCACTTAAAATCATTAAACAAATTTCTTGTTTGGTTATACGTTTTATTTTGCAACATTTTACGATTCTTGTGGGCTTTTATTTCATTTTTATGTGCACAATTCAATAGCTCTGACGTAAAAGGAAAACCTTTTTATCCAAATATTTTCCCTTCGCTTTTTCGTTTTTTGGTCCTTGTTTGATTTATTCTGTATTCAAAATGCGTAGAAGAAAGTTTCGGATTTCTGAAAATTTTTCATTTTTGAATTTCGACAGATTTACACGCTTTAAGAGATGCTGAACACACCTTGGCCCTTTTTGAAAAATGTCAATATGTCTATTTGTGTATGCTTGTATGTATGTATGTATGTATGTTAAAGAGCTTTACAGCCGCTATAACTCAAAAATTGCTTTAAAGAAGTGAACGAAATCTTGATAATGAAATTTATGTATCCCCTTATGAATTGACGATGATTATTTTTTGGTGACGGTTAGTTTAGGAGGTGCAATTGTACGTTTTTCTTGCTCGACTGTTACGTTTCAAAAAGTAATGCAGGGATTTAAAAAAAAACTAGAGTACACAAAGATCTTAGCTGGTCCGGCTGCTGTTTGATTTTGATGTTAATCGCTTCGAAGGGAGGGTAGCAATCTACATTTTTACTTCCTTTTACAAAAAAGAAAGTATTGTATTCGCGAAAAAATTTTCACCCAAAAATGGAAATTAATTTCCATTTTGCTCACCCCCAAATGAATGTTGAGTTTTTTTTTTCAACCCGATCACACGTGGATATGTGTCTAGGAATTTAGACACCCGAAATATCCATTTTGATGATCCCCGAGTTAATTACAAGGAGTTTTCTCGTGACGTCTGTATGAACGTATGTATGTGCGTATGTGTGTATGTATGTCGCATAACTCAAGAACTGAATGTCCTAGAAAGTTGAAATTTGGTACGTAGACTCCTGGTGGGGTCTAGTTGTGCACCTTCCTTCGGATGCTCCAAAGGGGGTCTTTTTCCCTTTTTTTGGGGGGGGGGGAGAATCATTGTTAATTTCGATGTAAACAAGTGGTGTTATAATTTGGCGGACACTTGGCGATATATCGCCAGTCTTTTTGGTCGCCAAGTTTTGTCACCAACTTGGCGACAAATTTGGCGATTTATTTTTTATTTATTTATTATATTTTTTAAATCTGATTTCTATTTGGCCACTGTTGGTGATATTTAGAGAGTAAACTATTGAATCATATTAAAACTGCCAATAATAAGAAAATGACATTAAATTGGAGTAAAAGAAAATCCTATGATGCACACATCAGCTCGTTTTTTTCGTTGAACGGGACAGCTACCCATCAAAGGGTTAGGCTAGGATTCCTGAAAAATGTAGTGTACCAATGATCCCCGATGGCATTTGGTGCTGATTACTTTTTGGCACCAATCACTCCAAGAGGCGTAGTGAAATTCAACGTTTATTTCCCTCCTTTTTTTTCGTATTTCTGATTCAACTCTAACAGTAATGCAAATGTTCAAAGAAACACTGGTATGCACATGGACCACAGGTGAGCATTAGTGCTAATTACGCTTTGGGGCCCAGTCGCTTCAAGGAAGTGACACCTTTTTATTTTTTCAAGACAAGGTATTCGTATGAAAAACATAGAAGAAAGTTCGTGCAGGGCCCAACATAGTAGCTTCACTTAAAAACGATGCATAAAACGGTACCCGTGGTTAATTTAAGTTATGCTCAAGGAAAAAAAACCTCCTGTTTGAAATTGTAATTTGAAATGTAATTCGAAAAAAAAAGAATATATCCTCATAAGTGTCATTTACATTAGTTAGTGTCATTACATTTAGTCTTTTAGCGATAACCTTTATCACTTAAATTGTAACAGAAGTTGTTCGCTCAATGCGATTCAAAATGCTCGATACCAATATGTCCCGGACCTGGGACACATTAGTATCAGTTCTGTACTGACATTGTATTGGCATTGGTACAAGGTTCTGTTTAGAAAACACTAATCTAAAAAAAGTTAATGAGTTGAGCATTTTCAAAAAAAAAAAAGCTCGAAGGATGAGAAACATTTAACGAAACATGGTAGAAAAACTAACTGCTTATTTCATTTTCGATGAGATGAAAAAACAAATGTATCCCTTCCCCTATGTATGCATTGCGGAGAAGATAGCAACTCTTACGCTTCTTTTAATTGCCTAACTTATTTACTTATACCATCTGACTCTGATTGTAGTTTCAAACATTTTATAAACATTTTATGAAAGTCTTCGTCAAAACAACTTTTAAAAACTTCAAATGTTGTTTAATATGAAAAACATTATTTCTAAACAAAGGTATTGAAGTCATTAATTGATAGGAAAATAGTAATAGTGGCTACAGGAAATTTTATTTTGATGCATAACCTTAGAAACAAAAATTATAAAAAGCAAAATATGAAATGTTCATTAACTATAATCCGGTCTTCCCTATGCCCTGGTTTTGCTACTCATTGCAAATCAGATCAATTTATTAATATCCTTTTAAACATTTTTCAGGTCATTAGTCGAAGAATAAGAGCTGCATTTGTCGTAAAATAGCCCATCATCAATCTGTAGCGTTAACTTTTCTCTTCGAAAAGCTTCTATAACAATTAATTACATGGTTGAAAAGTACGTTTCATATAATTAGTTGAAAAGAAGCCATTTTTGCGCAGCATTAATTTACTACGATAACTTTTTCCCCTCTGTACAGCATTTGCAGCAAAGAGCTATTACTAGAGACGTATCGAGTACTCGGTAACTACTCGGTATCCGGTCTACTCGGCCAATTTGCCGAGTATTCGGTACTCGGCCAAATTTTGAACCGATCCTCGACCAATACCGAGTAGTTGTAAAAAATGGAATATTGTTAAGTAGATTTTAGAATTAATAAAAGATTGCAACCATGTAATATACTGCATTCATTTACAATTCAAATTTACCAGTCAAATTTTAACTTTTGAGAATAATGAAGTTTGTTATGCTTCAATGGAATAAATCTTTTTAATGTTCGCAAAGTTAATAAAACTTATTTATTAAAAATGGAGCAGTGTAAAAAATATGAAATTTTTATATTATTATGTTTGGCGAACTATAACCAGGGGTGTACACTGGAGGGGGGAGAGAAGGGTTGATCCGAGTCCTACTCTGTTGATCCGAGTATCAAGGGAACCCAATATATTTTTAACTAGGCATGAAATATAGAACAATAAACAATATGGAGGGGAACCCTGAAAAGTCATTTATGACGGGCCCCAAAATTTCTGTGCACACCCCCGACTAGAACTAAAATAGATTGAGATCATTTGTTTTGATTCCAACTTAATAAATCATACTTATTATTTATTTGTTTACTTTAATTTTGAAAATTACATTTTTATAAAATTTTTGACACAAACAAAATCTTTTACATAATGCGTAATTAAATTTCAGCTGGAATTATGTTTTAAAAACTATTATATGGACATGGAGGTCTATACTACTATTCCAATAAGTTCGAAATTCATCACATGTGTTTCGGTGGTTCTTCTTAAAACATAATTGGTACTCGGTAACTCGGTACTCGGCCGAGTAGTGAAAGGCCGAGTACTCAGTACTCGCCTACTCGGCCAAAGTGCTACTCGGTACATCTCTAACTATTACTTTAAGCTTTTTTGGAGTTTAGTTCTGATTACAAAATTGTCATACTTTCTCCTCTGTCGATTCACATTTCCGTCTGAACATTTCCGGTAAAAAAGTCCTGATCTTTAACCCCTTTAGTGCCCTAAGCTTTGCGGTAGTGTATGGAACTTTTTTAGATATAAAGCAATTAAATGGTTTTCAATTTTTTACTAGGATTAAAAGAGTTCGTGTCCCATCCTTTGCATGCTCCAGAAAAAAGTTTTCCCTCTCTTGTGCAAAATTATCGTAATGTGACTTACGTCACTCTGGCTCAGTGATACAGAATTTATTTTTCCATTTCGCATTGAAATCATTTAAAAAATAAAGTTGCAAACTTTTGAAAATTACTCACCACTGAAAAAATAGCAAAAAAATCTGTTTCTGATTTATTTTTTATTTTTTATGTCAATGTAATTGCACTGTATATTTTCGTTATTGAATTTGTAGGACTATAGGGGCTATTTATTGGACATAAGTTAAAATAAAAAATATTAATAGTATTAAAGTTGAGACCTGTCCAACGTGCCCCACTGTCCAACGAGCCCTGATTCCCCCTGTAATATTCCATTTCGTTGTTTTTAAAATAAAATTTGAATATATTTTTTGAACAACAGTAAATTGTTTTTGCTTATATTAAGAATCCATGTCTCAATAAAATGGAAAAATATAACTTACAAAGTATTTATATTTTATAATTTAAAAAATAAATTTTGAACTTGGAGAGACACATGTTCCATGATACTTAAAGGGTTAAGAAGCATATGTGTTCTCCTTTGATCATTTTTTACCTAATAGCATGGGGTCAGATCAAAAAAATGTGTAATGTGCAGCATTTACCTTAACTCTTTCTTCGCGTGCAAACACAGCGAAACAATTTTCTTCAGAAAGCATCATTTCCTTGTCTTCAAATCGGAAATAGCAAAACGAGATTGGATGCAGGTCCAGACACACATTATTTTTACATTTACTGTAAATGGTCGGAAATTCACATTTCTTTTACCTTTCCTCAATTTCAAAGGCATACATTGTTCTATTTTTAACTGAAATCTAAAAACAAAAAAACTGCAAATTGATAGCTATCCTCACATTTAAAAGATTTTTTCTCATTATAAATTTATCATCTGTGGTGTTTTATATTTATTTTTTGTCAAATTATTACCATCTGCAAGGTTTTATATTTATTTGTATTATTTATTTTAATTATCGTCTGCATTATCTTTTTTTTTTTTGTAATGGCAACGACAAAAGAAATTACATTGAATAGTTGAAATGTTTTGAAGGAATGTGAATGTTGTTTTCCTGGCTCGTTGTTGGGGGGGGGGGGATGCTATTTTATATCTTAATATAACTAATGTAAATATGTAACTATGATGTGTGCTTTTTTATTATAAGTGTAAAATTGGATTTATTTACTGAAATTGTTTATTTATTTAAAATTCAAAGAACTGAAATGAAGAAACTTTCTCTGATTATCTTTTAAAGGCATTTCTTACACCGATGTTTGAGAAGTTTTATCTGAGTTTTATAAGATTTAAAATCTTTTATCAAACTCCTTTATCACTAATCTAAACTTTTCTGAAACAAGATTTTTAAATTATATCTACATTTCAAACAAAAATTTTCTGGAGTTTAAGAAGAATAACTTGAAGCAAAAAAAAGGTACACTGACGAACGCACCGAAATATCTTCAGGTATGCAAACTCTTTCGTAAAAAAGATAAGATAAGATAAAATTTATTATTTGAAATTTATTTATTAAAAAAAGGAAATCAAAATCTGCTGCTAAAGTAATTTTTTTCTTTTATCGGTGATAAATTTTCTCTTCTGTTAAAATTGCATTTTTGAATTTTTCCCCCGCGGACTTAAAAAGTTTTTACCGTGCTTGGAAATAAAATTTGCTTAGCAGTAATCGGAAAGGATTTTTTCATTTCTTCTCGTTTTTCTTTGCCCGCGTGAATGATTGATTCCGGACCAAAAATATGTTTTATACATATTTTTTCGATTTTATGAAACTTTTGCGTTTTATACTATAGTATAACAAAAGAAACCAATAATTATGAGTAATTTATTGATTGCACTGATAGATTTTTTTTTAGTACACTGTTAAAAATTCAGGAAGAATTTCTGGTAATTGTTACTGTAAAATGGCGGACTAACGCATCGCTGATTTTTACGGTAATTTATACCGGAGAAATAAGCGATCCCAGCGCCAATTGGTTGCTGTGGCCTACCGAAGAAACTGTAAAATTTTACAGTAACATTTGATTTTTACGGTAATAGTTACTGGCAACATGGATGCCAGTAACAATTACCGTAAATTTTCCGGAAAATTTTTAACAGTGTATGGAAAGAGTCGTTTTATAATACTGCCGTGCTAAGCACAGATGTAGTATCTGCAATGGAGCTCAAAATGAGAAATTGATGATTAAAGTTTTACAACTCATGTCTTTGATCTGTGACCTAATTAAATCTAGCTGTAGTTGTTTCGGAAATAGCTTATATAATCTACGTAAGAGCGTATTTTTGAAAAGTCTTGATTTAAAATTAATGAATGCTGTTACGACAAATTTTCTCTTCAAAACCTTTTCGTATACTAAGTCAATTTCAGCGTAAGTGACTATTACTAGGCATTTTTAGGGGTATCTGCACAGATACGACAAAAAATAGTTTAGGTAAAACGCGCTTAATGTATCATTAAATAATACTGAAAACATTTGCTTTATTTGGACTAACTGTTGCTTTTTTTGTTAATTCAAATCTTACAGAAACTGCCTTCTGATAAATACCATTTTCAAAATTTCGGACGTTTAAAACTGTATATAAACCGTAATAATTTTCTGTTCTTTACATTCAAAGAATGTGTTGATGCTCTTCTTTTAATGTTTTATTTTCTAGATTCATTTTCACGAAGCATGAAGATAATTTTGATAGTAGACGATACTTAAATAAAATATAATTGGCCGTAGAGTGAAATGCTTTTTTTTTTTGCATGAAAGAATTAAATATGGATATTTTACATGCATTTCATTTTTAAGAATTTGCATTTTAAATAAAAATTTAAATAGAAAACGCTGAATATTTACTTGAACATTTATGGAAAGTTAGTTTTTATTATGGACCTATATCAACTATTCAAAGGTAAACTAATTTTAGTACTCTGTTGCAATAAACTGCTACATTATTAAATATGCATTAAATATGCTGTTCTCCCAAGGTATTAAAGTCGTATCTACATAAATACTAAGGGAGAAAAGGGTAACTGCTCAGATACCTCTTTAAAGGCTTAGTATTCGTCACTTACGTTCAAATTGCTTTAGCAAACTACGCAAAATATGCAGATACCACTTTTTTGATATTGCTTTTTTTAATACTAGTGGTACCCGCACGGCTTTGCTCGTAGTTGAAAATTAAAAGTTCGTTCGGTTTGCCTGTATATTTCCAAATAATGGATGACGAATTTCTCGCCAATTGGCTATATTATTCGCTCTCCCATTCCACGTCATGATAATTTCGTAATTTATTCGTCCATCTTATAAAAATTTTGCTCCGGAAAATGTTCTTAAAATTGAAATAGAAAAAGAACGAAATCGAATTTTCGAAATATCACTTCGAGGTGCACGCCCCCATGCTACAAACTAACTTTGTGCCAAATTTCATGAAAATCGGCCGAACGGTCTAAGCGCTATGCGCGTCACAGAGATCCAGACATCCTACAGACATCCTCCAGACAGAGAGACTTTAAGCTTAATTAATAGTAAAGATTTCGCGTTCACAAATCGCCAAAAAACTTGAGATTTAGGTAAACTAAATTAAAATTACTAATGACCACCCGGTGACAATAACTCAATTTTGACAAAATGTGCAGATACCACATCTGTGCTTAGCATGGCAGAATAGTCATTTCAAATGAAAACATGTTTAAACCATATCCTTCTGCGATAAATAGTAAAGCTATGAAGACGAAACAATTCGCTTAACCAGATTATAAACCGTTAAAAAGTAAATAAATGTTACACATTCGGAAGACTTTTAACTATGAAATTGTATTAATATGCATACAATGTGACTGGTGTGTTAAAAGTTGAGCATAAAATATGCCTTAATTCATCTTTGACGAAAGACGAAGAACAAAGGCAGTTTCTACTACAAGTTGTATCTGAGTGTATAGTAACATTTTACCAGTATCTTCAAAAGCTCCCATACGTAAGGTATTACCACCTTAACTTGTAATTTTAAAGAGTAACAGTATAATTCATGAAATGCATTTGAACTTTTTTTCTCATTTAACTCTTTGCTTCATCCTCTTGATTCCTTATTCATTCATTTTAAACCAGAAAATTGTACCATTTACATTAAAAAATACCCCTAACTATAGTCAGTTTAATAGCATACAAAAGGAAAAAGACTAAGAGCAAGAAAATGTAGGTGAACATTATAATGCTTTTAGGCTTTTGCTTGAAAATTCATTTATGATGATATCCACTGCAACAAGACTTGAGAAACATCAAATACCACCCTGTAAATTTGAGCCGAAAACTTGATAAGATGCGACCGAAAGAGAATGATAAGACATCCCATGAAATGAGACGAGAATCGTTTTTTGAGCAATCATGATAGCTTATTGTTCTCATTTGACCGTTTTTGATGTCCGTGCCTTTTTCAGCTTGAACCAGGGGAGTCTGCAGCACCACCGCCCACCGTCCTCTGCAGACGCGGCTCCGAGCACTGCCTCCTAGAATCCGTTTCTCCTGGTCGGTGGCGTCCATGTCCTACACACGCGCACGCTCATACACACACACGCTCATACACAAGCCTTTACACACATACACACACGCCTACGTGCATACACACAGGTCTACGCACACATGCAAGCCTACACATGCACGCACGCGCGCCTACACACACACACACGGACACACACACAACTATACACACGTAACCGCCCAGAAGGAGGGATAGGCTTGGGGGGACAGGAGCCGTTTATAGAAACAATAACCCCCAATGAGCAGATTCCATTTGCAACTCGTGATTGCAAAAAACATAATTTGAATTCAAAATTTCAAAATTCAAGTTAATTTTCATTTTTTTATTGTTTTTTTTTAAACTAAAAATTGTTGTTTTCCTTAACTTTACCCTTATTAAGACACGGGTAAATATTATCCGATGGAGCTAAAACTTTGCAAATCACATTTTCTAGTCTGTTGACACATTTAAGGGGATTGCCGTTCATTAATCTGGATTATATTTTAATAGCTTAATCTTTTAATACGGTTTTGATAGTATACACTTGAAAAATTCCAAATATTACTTAAATCTTTTTATCAAAATTGTAGATGTGATCTCACTGCAAGTGAACAAAATTTCCTATGAAATGAGACCTGAACAATGTTTTTTTGATGAGTAGTTTTGTTGTAAGGGAGGAAAAACTACGGCTTTTTTGCTAAACATCGCTCTTTTTCTCAACTTTACCCTCATTGAGGCAAAGGATTATTACTATACGAATAAGCTAAAACTTTGAAAATCACATTTTTTTGCCTATTGGCACATTTTAGAGGGGTGTCGCGTTAGAAACTCGAAAATCGTTTTTTTTTTTTTTTTTTTTTTTTTTTACCACCCTAGCACACGCACTCACGTACACACACATATTCTCTCTCACACAAATCGACGCACAAAGCCTGACAACTGACGTTTCAATAGTTATTTATCTCAAAATTTAGTAAGCAAAGGTTACTAAAAGTAATTTTTAAATGCAAATGAAACTACGTACGTTATTACTTGCACTGATTTCTGAATAAAAACGAAACAAAGATATCTAAGCATATTCGATCTTTTCCAGTATAAAGAAAACAAAGCCTACGCCCATTACAAGCAACAATTGCAACCTAACAATCATTTCGTATGTCCCTGCATAATTTATTTTTTTGAGACCAAGCGAAGTATCTTTGTACTTAACTGTTCTAGGTTGGAGGGATGCATGTTCGCTTCTTAGCTGATCTCCACCCATATTGATTCTAACCATGTTGCATAGAGGCTAGTCCTGATCGATTGCGTGTGCCATGGTAAGGGAAAGACTTGTTTGATCGAGGAGGAGGTCAGGGAAATTAAGAAAAGAATGAATTTTGTTTTAGATATTAGCAAGATGTAGTGAACGAAGAAGTTATTGACAGCGGATTTCCAAAAGCGAATGCTGTAAAAAGATAGAAGTACGAATGATTGATGATACGCATATTCTATTCTCAAGTAGAAGAGGATTTTCTGTTTTATTAATTGTTTGACGAGAATAATAACTGCATTTATATAAAACTATATTGTAGTTGCGGAAGTACTAATCAATACTAAACGATTTTTGGGGGTTCATAAAAAACGTGTTTATGTGAAAATGTATTTATATATTTAGTTAGATTGATTTAGTCTCATCAATATTTTCAAGAAAAAGCTTTCAAATATTGGAAGACCAATAAAACTGCAACTGTACCAGTAAAATTTTTAAATGATAACGTGTCTTCATTTGATTCAAATCGAAATGGACATGTTTGTTTTTGAATGAATTAGGAGCCTAGAAACATTCTTAGACGTCGCTATGAACTCAGTGGCAAGTACCACAAAGCTCGACAGTGTAGATTAGCTCCAAGTCACGTGACCAAAATAAGGGCCTCCTATTGGCCGAATGGACATGTTGTTTTTTGATTGAAACAAGCCTATGGAGATGTTCTTGTTTGATTTAGGACTCTAATTTTAAAAACTGAGCTTAAATATGACATGATTTTCTTTGGCTAAAACTAACAATACAGTGAAGCAGAAACCATCATGTAATGTTTGAATCAGCTGCTAACTCAATTTTCGTTGAAACTGGACAAGTGCGGTTTTGATAGGTACCTCCTCAGTTGTGCCACGGAGAGATGGCGGGTGAACTGGTAGCGGAAATAGAACTCTTCATTCTGTAATAGGTAGGGTTAGCAAGAACACGGCAATAGTTTCGAGTTTTTATTTCTCTCGCATTCTTGCTAATCCTACCTATTACATAATGAAGTGTTCTGCTTCCGCTTCCAGTTCATCCGCCATCTCTCTGTGGCACAACTATACTAAAATGAGCGATATAGTTATGTCTTTTTTCCAAGGCGTAAAAAAAACTCCTTGGCATTTTTAGAGGAATGAATATTATTTTGGGAGCGTGAAATATACAAATGGTAAAGACTAAAAAGTGATAACGTCATGAAGAAACTAAGTTTCTAAGAATAAAATGGAAAACGGGAAAAAAAGAAGGAATTTTTTTTTTTTAACTGTTAGAATGTTTTGACATTTTCTGTTAAAATATATATAATAATATCAAAACAAAGCTTTAAAAATTGCAATTGCCTTTTTTTTTTCATTTTTCCAGGGCTGTGGAATCTGAAAAGAATGACATATTCTAGCTCCAACTCCAGGAGTTTTAGAACCTCAGACTCCGCAGTAATGGCTGAGGTGAATTCTGAGAGAAAATTACCAACTCCGACTCTTGGCAACCTGTTTCTAAGTTTCTATGAGCACTTTTATCAAACTTTGGATACCTCTACTGAAAACAACTAAAAGCTAGTGCGTATTTATAAATACTATTCTTTCATCCATTTATATGGGAAAGTGCAATCTTCTTATATAGGTAAATGTATTTTTTTTTTTTTTTTTTAACGTTTCCCTTAAATGTCAAACGGATGAAAATGTTGTGATATTTTCTTTCTTTTTTCTGCACGAAAGTATTTATTTCTTACATTCATTTGGTTCCTCATTTCTCCCTCATTTTGTTTTAGTGAACATCCCCCTTTAGTTACGCTCTTCATTTCGTTTTTCAATGAACATCCCCCTTTGTCTCTTCCCACGTGAGTTTTTGCTGCGAGAATTCCCGTCGAGAGAGGGGGGTGAAGGGGATTTATTCAAACGAGCTGCCGAACAATCGCACTCCATTCTTTTCGGAAAGGGGGAGAACAGCGCGAAAGTGAGGCGTACTTTCCTCAACGTTTGAGTTATGTCCATTGGCACAGGTTCCCGTAACGCCAAGAGCTGTAAAAACATGAATCGGCTAAAAGCGTTCGAAATGACGCATCAAGAAACAGATTTTTAAGAACAGACAGACGAATACATTTTTCATCCTGAAAAAGCAAGGCAAGGGCACCAGAAATATCGCAATGTAGCAGCAACTCGGAACGCCATATACTACACATCTTCGGCACTCGATTTGTTTTGAAATGTTTCCCGGCACTTTCGTTTCAACTCTCAATTTGTTTTTCATGTTTTGTTATTATTATTCATTTTAAAGAAGGAAGCGCTATTCTGCAATACAGAAAGTATTAGGATTAAGTTTTAAACCTTTTTGAAGAACATGTCACATCCCGGCAACTGAAGTGGCACCACTTAAAATTTTGGGAAAACTTACTAACTATTGATTTGAAATCTAAATTAAATGCTCTTTTTTGTCATACCACTCGCACAGGCTTAGCTTGCGTAACTGGTGTACGTTGGCGAAAAAACGATTTAACCAATTGTGACACTACATCATTAAAATTTCATAATTTTTTTAAAGAAATATTTTCGAACTTTCTTTATGCGTTATTAATTTGGATAACAAAAACTAACAGTGAACGTCACATCATTTTTTTTTTTTTTGTATTTTAAAACTGGTAACTGAATTAAATTAAAACTACTATTGCGTCAAACTTTAACTTTCACCAGTTTTTTTTCTTTTTTTTTTTTGCCTGAATCTTGATTTAGAAACTTATTTTGGAACTGCTATTTTTTTTTTTTTTTTTTTTTTTTTTTTTTTGAGGGATTGACGTTCTCAATCGGAAGGAACATTTTAGGAATTATATTCGAATAAGGATTTGTCGTTTCTGTTGGCTTTGGGATTTTTTCAATTTTATCCATATTTTACTTTTTTAGTCAGGAGACGTACGTCACGTGATAGCTATGCAATAATTTAGATAACCTGCATTGCGCCGGGCACCATCTGACCAGGATCAGGACGTAACAACTTTAAGGGAAATGTTGATTTTTATTTTTAAGAACTGTTGACCTTATTCGAGTTGGAATTTTTCAGAATTGCTTGTGATAACTACTTTTCTATTTCTGTACGTTTTATACATATTTCTTCCGTATATACTTCCGTACGATTTATACATATTTTAAAACTATTTAACTCTTGCCTGTGTTGACCCTTAACTTAATTTTGTTTTGTTTTGTTTTTCGTTTGAGTTGTGTCACTTTCGTTGCCGGAGTGCGATATTTTGAAACGATAAGTAGGGACGTTTGTTAGCTGATTTGAAACCGTGGATGATAGGACATCAACAAATGATGTCATGCTTTGAGGGGGAAGAGGATTCATGAAATTGTGACACTTTGTGACAAAAGGGAGGTAAGGGGTAACATGAAGTGCGACATAAGACATTTTTTTTTTTTTTGACTTCAATATGCTCATGAAAAACAACGTGTCATGTGACAAGGGGAGAAGAGAGGTAAGGTGAAGTGTGACTTTTCGTGACCTAGAAAGAGAGGGATCAAATTTGAATTTTAAAAGTGTGACATCATTCATGGACAGCCACTAAGAAAATACTGAAAGTTGTTTGAATAATCAATTAGAAAATTAAGTATCTTCTTTAAATAAAACTTATGCAACGACTTCCAGAATGATTTAAATTCCACGGTTACTTTCATAAGTTACTCGTTATGCAATAAAATTTCTCAGCTTAAGGCTGTGACACAACTGTTGTAGTAAGTCTTTTTTAACGCTTTCTAAAGCAAGATGCACCAGAAAAAGAGACTTATTTCTCTTTTTCCGAGAGCAGCGTTAAATTTGTTTTCACAGCTGAAGCAAGAAAGGTACAGAAAAAAAAGAAACTGCAAAATATGAAGAGGTAAGCTGTATACGAAGAAAAGCATAGATTACGAAATAAAAGGCGAAAAGGAAAAAAAAAATTGATGGACTAGCTGATATGTCTGGCAAATAAGGAACAGATGGCAGCTTTTCTGTCGCAATTCTTAGAGAAAGAAAAATCCTTAAAAAGTAATTTTAATCTCTTTTAATTAAAAATTACACCAGTTTCTGCACAGCTAAAGTCAAGAAAGAATGAAAAAAGATGTGCAGAAATTAAAACTGGAAAAAAAAAGAAAACTACAGACGAGAGAGAAAAAAAACAAACACACACAAAAAAGAAGTGTGGGGGAGGAAATATATTGTGGCATATTTCAAGTGTTAAAAAATGTGTAAACGTTTATAATTATTATTTTTCCTACAATCAGATTATAAATTTATTGTCACTTAATTTTGCAATTGAATATTGATTTATTTGTTTTTATTATTATTTTTAATTCATTTGATACTAAATAGTTGGTATATACAATTTAGTGTTACATCATACTTACAGGAAATAAAAAGGCACAAAATATTTTCATTTAGTTAAAAACTAAAGTTTGAAATCAGTCCTTTTGTGTTTAGCATGAAAAAAAATTAAGTTTAAAGATCAATATAACATATTAAAATATTAAACTCACTAACTTCTACTTTTGCACTTTTTATACCATAACCATCTACATTTTCTCAAGACTCAAGGGTCATTCCATAGTTGACTAACGTAACATTCGTAGCTGATTTTCTTACTCTTTTTACTTACACCGGGAGTAATATTTTTTTTTTTTTTTTTTTTGATTTAATATGCAGATTTAAAATGTACAAGGTGACTATTTTTCATTTCTACCAAGAATTTGAAGCAAAATAAGCGCTGGCAGATATTTTTTCACCAAAAAAGGCATCGTGACTAACGTAACATTTTTGCAACTCTGAGAAACAATGCTTATGTTACGAGGCAAATTTTTCTGAAAGCTACGCAGGCATTTAAAATTGGCCGATATATTTGTGAGAGGTAAACAGTCTATTTTAAATATATTAAAGATTTAATACAGATGAATCTTTTTGGCCCTTAATGGTACGTTTATGAAAAACTTTGTGTGACTAACGTAACGCGACTAACGTAAACATCGAAGCAATGAATGCATATAAAAAACTTTTTGTAATGAATCTCTTGCTCTTTTATTACTTTTACATTTTTTAAGAACCTTTTTTATGTTGCAATATGGTTCTTTCTTTACTTTTTTTCTATATAAGAAATTGGATGGAAGGATTAGTTCATTTAACTCAATTTGAATGGCGAAAAAAATAAACTTTTTTTACGAACTGAATACCATCATTTTTGGGCTAATTAAATCCTAAATATCTCTCTTAAAAAGTTTACTTTATACAAGTTGATAGTTTCACCAAATTCTAGTATTCTCCCGATATAATAGTTATCGTCATAAGAAACTCCGCAGTACTTTTCAACTGCATATTATTTTTTAAGGTTTAATGATTCATTGAATGAATAGTATTGTGCACCCTGAATTAAAATGTAATATTGAAAAAAAATATTCGAACTTTTTTGCAGAATGCATTTTAATTTCAGATATAACCGCGAATATTTAAGTTTCTAAATGATCATTCATGCATTTTCTGAAATATGCAGCAGCAATGCTTATTGTCACTGCATCATGTAACATCTTCAAATGTTTTCTAACGAGCTGCCATTACTTTATTTTAATAATAGGTATAGATGTATTTTCTAAAAAATAGAGACGTTCTCCTTTGTTAAGACTGTCTTTCTATTTTCTTAATTCTTTATCTTGGATTCTTCTGTAGAATGCACATTCAGCAGATTACTCATTTTGCTTTAATCACTTTTTTTTAAATAATAATTTTTTAAATTGGATGTATCTTTTTAAAGACCTTTAAAAAAGTATTTTTCTAAGTAGACAGAAGGTCTACAATGTAATATTACTGGTATTTTTCAACCTAAATATTTTTAATCAATATAGAATGCCTACTTATTCAAAATTGTTCATGAAAATGTACATTAAATTAAATAAGTTTTAAATATTTGCAGTCTTTTTTAAAATGTTACGTTAGTCACATGCAAACTGTTACGTTAGTAACAGCTCAAATGTTACGTTAGTCACACTAATTATTTTATACCTGCTGATACTAAAATAAATATTTTGCTCTTTTTAAGTAGATATGACACAGATGTAAGAAAATTAAAAGTGCTGTTTGGTTTAAATATCTGGTTTAGTTTTTAAGCAGAAAATAGTTCATTTTCGTGACTAACGTAACGTAAATATTTTCAGTGGAATAACCAAACTAATTAAAATACTTATCTTATAATATATGCAAAAAGAACAGTCAATTTTATTGGACCAGCATCTAATCTTTTAGAATAAATATAGTTCTTTTACAAATTTGCAAAATCTTTTACAATACACAAGAAAACTTAGACGCATATTTTTTGCGTATGCTAAGCCTTTTCTACAACCTAGCACGTTTAGAGCCAAAAGAAAAACACCGAATGAAATTTTTGCAAACTGTTACTGGATTTATGTACTAGAAAGTATGCTTAATGAAATGATAGGTCACAATTAAGGCTTTGTGGAAAAAAAAATTCTGAGATTGACATTTCTATGGAATGACCCTCAACACAACTTGGGTCTTCATAAACTTCACTGTTGCTAATTTTCGAATTTTTCTAAAAGTTTTGGATTTTTTTGGGCTTTTTGAAAGGGCACCAATGTACCCTACGTTCTTCATCTGAAACTAAAATTATGAACTAAAAGAACTTGATTTAGGAGAGGAGTTCAATTTGTTACTGCATTTTTTATTAGAAGCATTTACAAAAATAAAGTTGCAGATTTATGAAAATTACTCGGCACTGAAAAAATATTAATAAAATTAGCTTCTGAAAAAAAAAAATTTTTCATTGTCTCTTTACCGTGTGATTTTGTTGTAGGGTTCTTAGGACTATGGGTGTTATTTGTGAGTCATAAATTAAAATAAAAATATTAATAGTATTGAAATTATTGAGACCGATTCAACGAGCCCCATCTCCCCCAACTATTCGTATAATTGTATCTTGTCGAGTCCTCGATAAAACTCTTGTTTACGCATTTTCCAAAGAATTTTTTCCAAAAAATATATTTTTTGAGACATTGAAAGATAAATTTTAGTATTTATTATCACATTTTTGTTTTACCATATCATTTTTAAGATAAATATAATCGATCAACTGCAATGATAGTTATACTTCAATGATCTTGGGTTTTTTAGCCTAGATCTTGGGAATTGTATGAGCCAAATTAAATCTTTGACTTTACGAAAATTCTCATTGGCAGTATTGGTTTTTACTGTGAGAGTTGCTGAATCAACGGTTTCAGGCTTACTTTTATCTTTTCTAAGGCAGAACTACAAAATTAACATTAAGTCTCAAAATCGCTTATTTAAAACTGACACAAAATAGATATGTGTTTGTTTAAAGTTTGCATAACTACATATAAAAGTTTTTTTCTTTGAAAGCAGTTTGGAATCATGCCTGGAGTCTGAAGCATAAAGATTTTGACTAAGCATGTTTAATGTGTATGCTAACATATTAAGTACCGAATTCAATATCACTAATTCTTTGAACACTTTAACGCACTGGTTAACTCTGGAGACATTCCAAATCCTTTCACAACTCCCCGCTCCTTCTACCACCAACTGTTGGACAAAAGGAAGCGTGTTCTTCTTCTCGCAGAAAAACTGCAGAAGATATTTTTCACTATTTTACGGTTATGAGATTGGATAAGTTTTGTGCCGGCATATGCACAATTTGTGAATTTAAGCAGAAAATACGAATATTTTGGTACATTGGCAAAGAAACAACTCAGAAAAATAGCTGCAGAAAGTTCAAAACCTCAATATTAGGCAATGCTTGAGGTTTCCTTTTGAGTAAAATAATTTCAAGGGAGGGCGTGAATGTATTTCAAAAATAAAGTTAAAAAGGTAAAACCAACCATAATTTATCTAGTTTTGAGGTCACATGTAAATATTTTATCTATTATAGCCATTCGTTGAAGCTTTAGTGCTTTTTTTTATTTACAGATCCATGTGAATATGTATTTCCAGTACTAAGAGGCATAGCTACAGTTTCAAATTTTGATTGTACTTATTGACCAAATATTGTGGTTTTATGGGGAGGGGGAGGGGAGAGCACATCAGTGTTCAGAGGGGGCGCAGAGCCTGAAAGGTTGAGAACCACTTTTAAGCTAAGTCTTCACAGTAAGAAAAAGTTTCTTATCCTTCCAACTGATCTTCCGATATGAATTTCAAATTAGTTTTGCGTGCTTCTAACTGCATAAAATGACTACTGCATTGTTGATGCACAACACAATGGGATTTTTTTTCCAGTCAAAAGTACTACTTTTAGTCATTGAAATTGGTAGAATAAGCAAAAAAAAAAGAAAAACATGGTCACAGAAAATCCTTTTATTTTTTCAACATTAGACTTTCAATCAATTTTTCAAAATTTCTGATTTTTAAACCGAAAGTTTCAACATGTGACGTCACAAAGTGATGAATCGAAGCGCGTGGTTGTCTTTTCTGGCAAGATACCACTTTTTGTTGATTTTTCACCGCGAGCAATTTATTAGCTAATGAGAACAGTTAGTTAAATAAAATATTCATTTAGCGAAGTTTGGCAGCGTCCGGAAATTTTATTCTGGTAACCCAAGCGATTTCCGCACTTGTGACGTCAGCAGTGAAAATGAAAACAACGGCTGAATGTCGTTTAAGATTATTTTATTAAGTGAGAAAATAAGTCAAAATTAAGAAAAAACATAACCTGCCCCATGTTTTTGACCATGTTCTTTCAGAAAAAAATATTTTTGAAAAATGGGAAACATTTCCATTACATCAGCAGCTACTGGTATTAATCTGAGTACTACCAAATATGAAATAAGTGCATACGAACAAAAAATAGTCGATAAAGTTTGGCATTCACAGAAATTGGTAGTTCTGCTGATGGAAGTATGTTTCGTGATTATTGTAGGCGTGTTCTGGATGATCAACTAAATCAATACTGGCGATCGAGGTGGTCATACAGGAGCGAATTTGGTAATTGGGTGATTCTCCAAAACCCTAACCATTTCGTGTTCAGAATAATCTCTTGGCCCACAGAAGAATTGCTTGACCAACAAAGTTTGTTTGGTTTTTTTTTCTTAGTGTTAGAAATAATTTTTCAATGTATTTCTAATCATATGAAAATAATAAATCATTTATTTTTTCCACAGAAAATTTTTGAATAACAAGTTAAGAAATTTACTCTCCTGGCCTGTCCGAATCTTTTTCTTAAATATATATTTTATTTAAACATTTTATATCATTCCGAAAATTAAATTTGCAGCATTAAACTACGCATATATTCCGATGCGTAATGTAGTGGTTACTAGAAAATCGCCCGTCAAGATATGACAGGTGAAAATTGCTTCTACATTTGAACGAAGCAATTGCCTGTTTGGTGATATTTTGATAGTTGAAATTTTAACCCTAACTTCAGTGGATGAACTCTAAACTCCAGTAGATAACGTTCATTGTTGACCTCTTTTTAACCGACTTCAAAAAGGAGGCGGTTATCAGTTCATACCGTATGTATGTTTTTTTTTTTTGTTTGTCCACTCATAGCGTCTCACCTATTGAACCGATTTTGATGATTCTTTTTTTAATGGATAGGGGATGGCTCAACTTAGGTCCCATTACTTTGTTTGACCATTTTTGTTCTTTAGAAAAAAAAGTTATGGGCAAAAAACAGTAAATTATATGCAATTTCCCTATTAAATGATTAAAGTGATATTGTAGCAAAGTTCGCACTTTTCATCCGCGGATAACGGTGGCTCAGTGGTAGAATTCTCGCCTCCCACACGAGCGACCCGGGTTCAAATCCCGATTAGGACAAAGGGAATTTTACTAAATTTTCGTTTCTACTGTTTCCCGTATTTTCTCGAACGTTGTATTAATTTCTGTATCTTTCCAAGTCTGGAAAGTTCCAGCACTTTCTCAAGTTGTATATAAGGAGATGTAACGTTCATTCGTGGTTCTGAATAAAGATCTCGAGTTGAGCCTAACGAGTATTCGCTTCATTTGGCTTTCACATTGTCTTCGCTATCTTCATCTACGCGACAATATGAAACTCATTGTTATAAAAGGTTGGGGCCATATAACAGTAACATTAATAGTAATTAAAATATGACAACGTATATAAAGTACAAATTCAAAATGAAAAAAGGTTAAAAAACCAGCAAACAGCTGTTTGCTGGTTTTTTTAACCTTTTTTCATTTTGAATTTGTACTTTATATACGTTGTCATATTTTATTCACTATTCAGTACAAAGATTTCGACTACTTTTTATGTATTAATAGTAATTGTAATGATAATTTTGAATGAAGGCTTCTCTGAAGCAAGCATCAAATTTCTTCAAGGGATATTTCGATAATGGGGAATCTGGCGCTTTCGGCTCATTTTTGGCGTAAATAATTTTATTCAAGTAACCCTGCTGATTTATAGTAACCCTATGTGAATTATCAAAATCTTCCTTTCTTCAGTGCTATTGCTCCATAGTAGGAGTTAACCTAACCTGGAAGCGAGGTGATGCAGTGATTAGGATCTGCTTAGCCCTCACAATGCTACCATTAGGTTTGCCACAATTACTCTGTAGTATTTTTATCTTTATCATCTATGCCGAAAACAGATGATCGGGGCTAAGTAAGAAAATTACAGGATTGCGTCATGAGCAACTTAGATGCTGTGGAATTAAAAAACACGCAATACTTAAATGGTTAATAATTAAATTAACTACGCATGATTTCCAGAGAGGAACAAATATAAGTTTTTAGTGCCAATCGCTTAAAGTTTAACGCGTGTCAATAGTTTTTTTTTAGTATGGAGCATTTTTTAGAAAAAAATGTGAAGTTTCGTGATGGTAACTTACTATTTCTGAAATACCTACATTTACACTAAAAGGAATAAAATAAAAAAATTTTGAAAAAAAAAATAGAACCGACTTCAAAATTGCTCTAAAAAGTGAAAAATAATTTTATTCTTTAAACACCATCGATAATGCTTTTAAACATAATTTTTGAAGTTGGCGCAAAAACGATAGATAAAAATCATTCACAGCCATAACTCAAATACAACTATAAATTTAACCAGGCCCAGTTTCTTCACTATCACATACATTATGCATTGATGACAGCATATTTGAATAACGATATAAATGTTTCGTTCGTAACTTTGGATGCTTTTCTGAAAAAAAAATTTGAACGAAGCATGGTTACACTGGATTTTACGTTTTGTTTTTGCGCCAACTTCAAAAATTATGTTTAAAAGCATTATCGATGGTGTTTAAAGAATAAAATTATTTTTCACTTTTTAGAGCAATTTTGAAGTCGGTTCTATTTTTTTTTTCAAAATTTTTTTTATCGTATCTTCATTCCCCTCAAATGACTGTCTTACCAGTAAAACAATTAAGTGACCGGATTCAGTTCAGCCTTGTCACAATAAAGCCTTTCCCTGCATGTTAAACATTATCAAAACACAATATCAAATTATCATTCCGTAGCGGCGAGTTTCATTGTTGATGACGTCAGGAACGTTACTCGATCATTGGTTATTGTATGTATGAGGATTTGAATCTATTTGATTATTCAAAAAATCAGGGTACATCATTTTAAAGTCTGTCCTGTGGCTTTCATGACGCTCTCAGGACCTAAAAATGAGTTCAATCATTATAGATAAAAAGAAAGATTTTTGAATATGCTGTATAGAAATGCTTATTTTCACTACTTTTTCTGATTCCTGGAGTGTTTCGTATTCTCTCGTTCTGATTTGCCTGGTGTTCTTATAACTTTGAAGTTCAAAACTGAGCTGTGTGTAACATTTTTGATGTCACTCTCCTGGACAACTTTTATGTTTTGTATGAATTTAAGAAAAATAAACTTATTTCTGTTACGTTTTAATTTAATGAAGAGATAAGAACAAAAAATATACCATTTTTAAACTGTTAAATCTGATTCTGGGCCTCGGTGCAAGTAAAATATCACTCTATTGGCACACAAAAATATAACTCTCCTGGCATTTTCTGTAACAGGACAGCATAACTAAAATGTAATATACTGTAGTAGGAAGTTAAAGGGTAGCAAAAATTAGCTTTTGAAGTGTTTGAAGAAACGCGAAATATTTGAAGAAAAAAACTAACATCAAGGAAATGTTGGAATTCGACTCTTTTTTTTTTAATTTTATTTCCAGCAGAAAACAAATAAGCAAGCTTGTACAATAAAGTTACATACAAGAGATGGACAAAATTGCAAAATGCAAAATGAAAATTTTGCATATTCTGCCCTTTGTCTTCCCGCGGCAGTTCTCGTTCAAGTGAGTTTCCATTATTTTTCTCTTTTTAAGCTCCTCATAAACTCAGTATAAATTAATAACAATTTCTTCAAAAAAAGATTTTGTGATCAGAAAATGTCAGGTTTTTAGAGAATCATCCACTTGATTCTTGGAACGAGGGTAGGAAAGTTTTAAAAATTGTGTCCCGCGCTTTACAAACTATACACTTAAGTCAGTAATGCTGGTCAGTCACGTTTCAGCAGATGCCATACGTCCTATCGAACACTCTAGTGTGGCTCTAACAAATAAAGTCATGACCTTGAAAATTATTACTTCTTCTTAGTGGATTTGGCGAAAAGGGAAAGGGTTATTGGCACGGAATTGAGTAGGAATACCTTCGCAGAACTACTACAAAAGTAACCCAGCTCAAATTTGTGCCAATCACCATTCCCAATTGCCCGTAAAAGAAATGAACATTGTCAAGGTCGTGCCTCAACTTATCAGTGCAGTAATTGATGTAAACTTCAATGTCTTACAGAGGGATAAAGGAACCAATGATTAAGACACAAACACCTCGCTCTATCTTAGTTTGATTTCTTTAGTCAATGTATGTATAATTTTTTGTTTTACGAAATACATCTGCTCCTTAGCAATTGTCGTGAATTTTACTAAAATTTCAGGAGAGGGCGTTCGGATTTTTGACATTACGGATTTTTAAAGTTCGAATTTTCGACGTTCTGCTGTAAATAAAAACGAAAAAAAAAAGAGAGAGAGAGAGAGGTTTATTCAAATAATAACGACAGTCCTACTTGAAAACGCAATTATTTTTCTAGCGAAGGAAAAGACAACATGAAATGCTTCTTCGCAAATACAGAACTTTTCGAAATTCCACGAGATGTTCATTATGACCACGATAACCTGTCACGACTGTAAACAAGAAAGCTCACAAGTAATTGATGCCTGGGGACATCTTGCTCTCCGTCATCCAGCGCTTCATTTATCTGCACAGCATCCTATCTGCAGGTTCATCGACGTTTTCTCGCGGCTTTACATCCACCACCACGTCTCACCCTGGGAGCTTCTCATAAATTACAAAATTCTGGGCTGGATCCAAGGAGCTAAAGACGACCGCGAAATGACTTTTAGTTGTTGCGCCAGCGTATTAAGGGCATTAAAGGATAGGATTAAATTTCCATACGAGAAATAAAGCACGGCGATTTATTCGGGAAGTGGGGGTTCCCCCCCCCCCCCCCCCTCCCTTTAAATCGCTGCTTGAAGAAGGGATATTTTTTTTAAACGAGAGTTTTCTGAAGTTTTGAGGTTGTGTGTTACGTTGGATCAGACATAAAATATCTCTGGTTGGTTTGTGTTTTAACATAAGAGATAAAATTACTAAACAAGATATTTTATTTAAAGAGCTTTATTCACTCACTTGAATATGTACTTCCTGATTCTGAAGCTTAGATTAAGGTAGTAGTCTATTCAGGAAACTTTTAGAACAACAATAAGGGTTATTTCTCCACATAACACGACCAAGACATTAAAAATAATCTCTCTCTTTTTTCTTTAATTCGTTATTATTAAAATTAATGTTGCTTTAATTTATTATTCATAGGATACATCACAACACATTAGCTAGTTATTCATTATCTTATGAGTATGGTTTCATTGTGGTCAATAAAACTATTGTAATACAAATAATTGTAATACAAAAGTAGCAGCGATAAATAGGTAAACAAATAAGCTTTTGTACAGAAGAGTTTCAGCGTTACAAACAAATCTCTCGGATAGGCAACCTGATTTTAAGCTCTTTTTCGTCTCCCAAACCATCCGCAATTATGCTTTTTATAATTATTATTATTATTTGAGTAGGATTAGGCTTTGATACCTTTTTTTTTCGGTTCTGCAGTGTCCTTTTTTTTCTGCTCTTTAGTTAAAGGATAACCCAAAATGTAAAAGGTGGAATACAGGTGGATCCTTATAGTTAAAAATGTCGAAAATATTTGAGGAGAAAGACTTCTAATCACAAAGTTTAATCGCCCATGTTTCATTTAGCACCAGGTTTGTATTGTTTTTTTCTTCTTCAATACAAATTTTAACCGTTTTCCCGTAAAGGAATTTTATGAAAGGAAGATGAGGGATGTCATTAAAAACTAGTATGTTGTGGCCATCACGAAACTTTCTTCTATATTTTTCTTTTTTTTTTTTCTGATCCCGCCCCATGCTTGACGAGGAAGCAATATTCCCAACAAAAACAAAATGACACATGCAAAAACTTGACGACTATCCCAATGTCTGAATTATTGCAAAAGCAAAGCAAAGAGCGAAAATTGAAAGTTATTTTAAAAGCCTTGCTTGAATGAATTACAAATATTTTATTTGTTAACAAACATAAGATGGCAACAGTTCAAAATTTTAAATCATTGAGATAATATTTCCTATCATTTCCATACAATTAAAATCACGAGAAATACGCAGACGACAATCTATTACGATTTATCTTTCTTATTGTTGCATTAATAAAAATATTTTTATTCGCAAAAAAAAAAAAAAAAAAAAAAAAAAAAAAAAAAAAAAAAACACCTCTTGGAGCGATCGGCGTCAAAATAGAACCAAAGCCTGTTTACATATGGATTCACATATATTCCAAATTTCAACCAGAACGTAGCATTACTTCTTGAGATAGGGCACTCAAAATGGAAAAAAAGAACGGGTGATTGCGCTACCCCCCTTTTAGCTGTTGACACAAAAATAAAATCAGTTCTTATACCCACTAAGGGCTACTTGCCGATAAATTTTTCTTTCATTCCGTTCATTATTTCTTGAGATACAGCAGTCACAATTGACGACAAAAAACGTTCTACAGCTCAACCCCCGTTTGAGTTATTAACACCAAAATTGAATCAGCACCTGTTCCTGTTAATACCAACATATGGACCAAATTTTGTTTGATTCCGCCAGTAACTTCCTGAGGAATAGCAAGCACGCGTAACTCGAAAAACGTCCCATTGCTCCACCCCCCTTGGAGGAATTCGCGCCAAAAACTAATGGGCACAAGTTCACATAGGGGCACATATGTGTACTAAATTTCGTTCGATTTCATGCGGTAGTTTTTGTTGTAGAGCGGCCACAAAAAACTGGTCACACACAGACGTGACACACATACATACACACACACATACATACACACACATACATACATACACACACACACACAGACAGACAGACATTTTCCAAAAATGGTCGAAATGGACTCAGCACACCTCAAAACGTTCGAATCCGTCAAAATTCGAAATTCGAAAATTTGCACGAATCCAATACTTTCTTCTATATATTAGATATAGAAGAAAGTAAAAAAACTACATAAAAACAAAGGTACACTTCCACTGCTAATATACGTAACCGTTTGAGAGAAAAAACAGAGCTTAAATCAGGCAGCTTTTCAAGAGATTTATTTGTAAAACTAAAACTCTTCCTTACAAAAGCTTATTTATTGATTTATTTATTACTTTCTTCTATATCTAATATATAGAAGAAAGTATTGAATTCGTGCAAATTTTCGAATTTCTAATTTAGACGGATTCGAACGTTTTGAGGTGTGCTGAGTCCATTTCGACTATTTTGGGAAAATGTCTGTCTGTTTGTGTATGTGTGTGTGTGTGTGACCAGTTTTTTGTGGCCGCTCTACAGCAAAAACTACCGCATGAAATCAAACGAAATTTGGCACACATATGTGCCCCTGTGTGAACTTGTGCCCATTGGTTTTTGGCGGGAATTCCTCCAAGGGGGTGGAGAAATGGGGCGTTCTTTGAGTTACGCTTGCTTGCTATTCCTCAGGAAGTAACTGGCGGATTCAAACAAAATTTGGTCCATATGTTGCCATTAACAGGAAATATGTTGCCATTAACAGGAACAGGGGCTAATTCAATTTTGGTCTCAATAACTCAAACGGGGGTTGAGCTATAGAACGTTTTTTGTCGTCAATTGTCACTGCTGTATCTCAAGAAATAATGAACGGAATGAAAGAAAAATTTATCGGCAAGTAGAAAGCTGATTTTATTTTGGTGTCAACTGCTAAAAAGGGGTAGAGCAATCGCCCGTTCTTTTTTTCCATTGTGAGTGCCCTATCTCAAGAAGTAATGCTACGTTCTGGTTGAAATTTGGAATATATGTGAATCCATATGTAAACAGGCTTTGGTTCAATTTTGACGCCAATCGCTTCAAGAGGTGTTGATTTTTTTTTACTTTCTTCTATATCTAATACATAGAAGAAAGTATTGGATTCGTGCAAATTTTCGAATTTCGAATTTTGACGGATTCGAACGTTTTGAGGTGTGCTGAGTCCATTTCGACCATTTTTGGAAAATGTCTGTCTGTCTGTGTGTGTGTATGTATGTGTGTGTGTGTGTATGTATGTATGTGTGTCACGTCTGTGTGTGACCAGTTTTTTGTGGCCGCTCTACAACAAAAACTACCGCATGAAATCGAACGAAATTTAGTGCACATATGTGCCCCTATGTGAACTTGTGCCCATTAGTTTTTGGCGCGAATTCCTCCAAGGGGGGTGGAGCAATGGGACGTTTTTCGAGTTACGCGTGCTTGCTATTCCTCAGGAAGTTACTGGTGGAATCAAACAAAATTTGGTCCATACGTTGGTATTAACAGGAACAGGTGCTGATTCAATTTTGGTGTCAATAACTCAAACGGGGGTTGAGCTGTAGAACGTTTTTTGTCGTCAATTGTGACTGCTGTATCTCAAGAAATAATGAACGGAATGAAAGAAAAATTTATCGGCAAGTAGCCCTTAGTGGGTACAAGAACTGATTTTATTTTTGTGTCAACAGCTAAAAGGGGGGGTAGCGCAATCACCCGTTCTTTTTTTTCATTTTGAGTGCCCTATCTCAAGAAGTAATGCTACGTTCTGGTTGAAATTTGGAATATATGTGAATCCATATGTAAACAGGCTTTGGTTCTATTTTGACGCCGATCGCTCCAAGAGGTGTTGATTTTTTTTTTTTTTTTTTTTTTTTGCGAATAAAAATATTTTTATTAATGCAACAATAAGAAAGATAAATCGTAATAGATTGTCGTCTGCGTATTTCTCGTGATTTTAATTGTATGGAAATGATAGGAAATATTATCTCAATGATTTAAAACTTTGAACTGTTGCCATCTTATGTTTGTTAACAAATAAAATATTTGTAATTAATTCAAGCAAGGCTTTTAAAATAACTTTCAATTTTCGCTCTTTGCTTTGCTTTTGCAATAATTCAGACATTGGCATAGTCGTCAAGTTTTTGCATGTGTCATTTTGTTTTTGTTGGGAATATTGCTTCCTCGTCAAGCATGGGGAGGGATCAGAAAAAAAAGAAAAATATAGAAGAAAGTTTCGTGATGGCCACAACATACTAGTTTTTTTTTGGCGAATAAAAATAGCTTTATTAATGCAACAATAAGAAAGATAAATCGTAATAGATTGTCGTCTGCGTATTTCTCGTGATTTTAATTGTATGGAAATGATCGGAAATATTATCTCAATGATTTAAAATTTTTAACTGTTGCCATCTTATGTTAGTTAACAAATATAATATTTATAATTAGTTCAAGCAAGGCTTTTAAAATAACTTTCGATTTTCGCTCTTTGCTTTGCTTTTGCAATAATTCAGACATTGGGATGGTCGTCAAGTTTTTGCATGTGTAATTTTGTTTTTGTTGGAAATATTGCTTCCTCGTCAAGCATGGGGAGGGATCAGAAAAAAAAAGAAAAATATAGAAGAAAGTTTCGTGATAGCCACAACATACTAGTTGTTGGTATTTTTGTATTACAATAATATCGTATGGTGACTAACATGACGGAAGTAAAGAAAAAGTATCATTCTGAAAGCTAAATCGCAGCTTGCTTTAAACGTAAACCAGAAAAGAAAGTATTTATTAAGTTGAAAATCGTAAGCTTGTATTCGTAGTAGCTAATTTACATAAATGCATATTGAGAATAAACTTTTCTTCATCTTGTTTTACTGTTCAAGAAGAAAGCTTTTACAGGTCAGACGCAAAAAAAAAAAAAAAGTTTAGTATTAGAAGGTTTTAAGTTCTTTGGGTTTCTTTTAAATTTAATTATAGAATAAAACTAATTACAGTACTAAAATTTTCGGGAAGTTAGAGTGTAGAAAGTTTTTTTTTTTTTTCTTTAAGCAGGTTAAGATTATCTCCGATCTCGGAGGTATCCTCAGTTTATATGTTCATATTGTAGCCGAAACTTCCACCTAAACCAGAAATTGAATCTGACCTTGGTCCTTTCCTGCTGCTAATATTGTATGAAAGAAATATAAGAATTGTTACATGTATTTTTAAAAAATAAGCTGAAAGCTTTTTTTTTTCTTTTTTTGCAATTTAGATTTTTACTGATCATCAATCTCTTTTCAATGAAAACCTTCAGTAAACAATTCTGATTCATTGAGAAAAAATTCTTGAGAAATGCGATTTACATTTTGTAGTTTACTCCAACAACAGGGAAAAAAAACTGGAATCAGACTAATAAATCTGAAGTAAAAAAAATATGGATGCTTGTGGGATTTATATCCCTTTTCCGTCCTTTCTGATTATTTGCACTTTAGAAAAATGTTTCTTTCCTGCATCATTACTTTGAAATTTGGGGCTGTCCACGTGTTCCTAAAATAGTGAGAGTTTGTGACAAGGGTATGACATCACGCATTTTTTATAAGTATATGTTTAAGAAAAATAACATGACATGTGACAAAGAGGGGAGGGGTCAAGATGAGGTGTGACACTTTGACAAAAGTGGGAGGGGGTATAAAATGTTGAAAAAAGTGTGACATTTATGGTCAGCCCCTTTTTGTATTTGTTTTTATGTGCACACAAAGTGTTTGGGTGCGTGTGTGTGAAAGTTTTTGCTGAGTAGAAAAGCTGCTGTAGAAGGACATATTTTTATGAAAACCGTTCTATTGAAAGAGTTAGTTGGTAGATTGATTGCTGAAAATGTAAATTTTTAAGAGCAAGGCCTTTTTTATGGTGGTGTGAAAACTGCTCAAAGAAAAGAAAGTTTCAACTGTACTTTTTGATTTCTGATATTTTTGAATTATTCAATACTTTATTATGAATAAATTTTTGAGTAGTTTTGTATGTTTTAAGCTTAGTCTGGTGAGTAGCACTGAAAGAAGTAAGCAATATATGATAAGAATATCCCACCTTTTCACACGTTATTTTTTACGCTTACTGTTGGCGGCCAAAACTGTTTAGTTAATAAAGAATCCAGTAAGAGTTGGAACAGTTCAATGTCTCGTAACATACATTTTTGCTACCAAAATTTTATGTAGTAACTTGTATTGTTATGAGAAAATATATTCTAATTAAAGTTTCGAATATTTTTTCTTCATTCCGTGATTACGGAATTGCTCCTTGATTTAGATTAGCATGAAAAAATCAGCCGGCATAAGTAAGATAAGTCTTACTTTTAAGTAATTTTAGTTGTTTTTCCTTAAAAGAATATTACTGATCTAATGAAACATTTCGAATGTACGAGAGTATGTCTTGCAAAGAGATCACCTGCAACATTTTTAAATGAAGGAAGTCGTTCAAATGAACGAGTTTAGTGAACGGGTCAAAATAATGAACGACCCTCTGATGAACGGATCATTAAAAAGAACGATCTTGCCCATCTCTAGTTTTAAATTCACAATAAGTTATTCGAATGCATTTTCTAGCAAATGGTCTAAATAAAATACATTAGGCTATTTTTATAGCTTCGCAATCTTCGAAGAGCATTATTTTAAACTTTCTGTCACATTCACATCACCTGTGAGAAATTCTTCAGAGTAACTCCTCCTCTAATACTCTCGAGGTACTTAAGGTCCTCAATTTAGAGAGCTCGTCGTGAACTGTTGCCAGAGGATATTTATTCTGGAATCGATTCACAAAAGTGAAATGTCGGAGGTCTATGGGCACTTAAGCTCAAGTGTAATTGTGCGTCATTTGAGAAATACGACTCAGCTGTTTAGAACGAAGAGGTTTGAAAGCGCAGTTACCTTTCAAGAAATGGATTTTAAAGTTACAGTAACTTAGCTCACTAATCCGATTCAATTTTAGAACAGATATCATAACTGTTTGTCATCAAAATAATGTTATCGCCCCTTGATTCACTTGTCAGCGAGTCTTATTCGCGTTAAAATAAAATAAAGGGTTCGCTATTCATGTTGTTGAGGGATTTTTCATCGCGTAGCTTTATAGTAATCAGCATAGAGTTACAAAGTAAAAGTTAAAAAAATTAAAAAACACGTTTTTGTAGAAATAAAAAGTAAGAAAAAGTTATTTGCATGCAAAATATAGGGTTACTACAAATGATTCTTTCGTTGTCGAAACGCTACATATCCAAAAATATTGCGCGTACAGTATAGAGGAATATGAAAAAAAACTTTTAAAAATGTCCCTTGCTTAAATTCAGCCTTGAAATTAATTTGTTAAATTTATTAATAATTATTCATTGTTTTTAGCAACAATTAAAAAAAGCGAAAGTATGATAACTTTATAATTACTATTATTTTTCATTGTTTTTGGCAACAATTAAAATAAAAACCGGAAGCAAAACGCAGGAATAATATTTTGACGGAGAAAGCAAACTGAGAAATAGTTTTTAAATAACCGCAAACTCACACCTGGACTTGGAGTTGGGTAGACTAGGGGATAGTATAAGTATCCCAAGGTTTTCATTGAAAACCCTAGATAGCCCTTGGGGGAAAATCCAAGCTTTAGCAGCCCTGGTTCGTATTGATCAGGGGTGCATTGTGCTGGAACGCATTCTGTTATTGCTTTTATGGAAAAGCAAATTCTTCTTTTTACACAAAATTGACCACGACTCAGGATTCAAGTATTTCTCAGCGGCGTTCCGGTGCAGGAAAGTAGACAAACTCACCCCTGGTATGGACAAATATGCATCGAATCCTTGTTTAAACAGTAAAACCTCTATGAATGAAAACGTTAGTCCTAAATACATATATTAAATAGTAAAAATGGACAAAATAAGAAGCAGAGTTACGATATTAAATGTTTGGAGTGACAAAAAAAAGTGAAAAAAAAAAGAGAAATCTAACTTTTTATATGGTCCCTAGGTCCCCTGCATTGTATTCCGGGAAATCACAAGCGTGACATTAAAACACAAAAAAATGACATTAGTATGACTAACATTCACATGGGGACGTGCCGTTTTGTGACATACCACCTTACACTCGTACTTTTTTACTTCTTTCGGGGTGTATAGCAGCTAACAAGAGTGTAAAATTATATGTGTGCATAAAGTGTGTGTGTTTTTTTTTATTACACGAAATTTTGTAGTGTGTTTTTACGTATCCTAGCATAACATGTGCATTTATCTTTCAATAGCAGTGAAAAAGATAAATACATGTTTTGTTTTTTACTTCGACAGCATCATTCCTCTGAAAGGGCAGTATATTCCAGTCTCCTCTTCAACACGGTCCTACTCTGCGAGCTAGAATTTTGAACTTTAATATATCCTTGAGCTTTGGTAGTAAGTGTTTCAAATTTTTTGAGTTAATATTATTTTTTAATGGAGATACTTTTCCTAAATATACATAATTTTAAAGACCTAGTGGCCGTAGGAAAAGTTAGATTTCCTTTTTTTTTTACAATTTGTTTTCACTTCAAACGTTTAGTGTCTTAACTTTGCATCCTATTATCTTATTTTGACCATTTCTGCAATTGTAAGTATGCATCTAGGACTAGCAGGCATCTAGGGCAGCGAAAAACTGCGCAACATTCATTTTGGAGGTGAGTTGGGGGAGGGGAGATTCAGGCAGAAGTTTAAGAGTTGAAATTTTTGCGAATAATTACTTCCTGTACTTCGTACAAAAAAGTACATTTCCTTACTAATATTGTAAATGCGAAAATTTGTTCTCTACCTTTTCACGCTTTAGCTACTCAACCGATCATCATGACATTTTGTCCGTGATTTTTGAAAATACTGTCCTTACGCTAGGGATCTTTTAGGACTATTGTCCTACAAAATAATAGTGTATGGGGTTTTAATATCGAGATTACGTTAGAGATTGGGGGGGGGGCTGTTGTTTGAATAACAATGAGGATTCACAGGATCTGTTGACGGCATGGTGGGACTGTTTCATTTATTCAAATGATCCTTTTTTCCATGTATATCCTTATGATTTTTAGTAGGGTGTAAACTTTATTTAAGAAAGGTTTCTCATTCGATTTTGAATTTTTAGGGACTAAGATCTAAATTTTAGCGGGATTTTCGGAACTTTCGCCATTATTCCGACTGGAAATTTTACACCACGTTTTTATTCTTTTATTTAACACTGTTGAAAACGCGTCATTTGACATAACTTTTATTTTCAAATAGGCCGTGCAAAGCCGGGCGACGCAGCTAGTTTAAAGGTAAAAATAAAAGAAGTATGAAAGTCTAATTGTGTTAGCTGGAAATAACAAACAATAAGATATGGAAGGTCAAAAACTTACGAAAAACCCATTATATACACAAAAGAATGAAGTACCGAAGTTTTTATCGATTTTAGTAAATTCCTTAAGTACCTGAAATTGAAATTTCCTTGTTCGGATTACCCTAAGAGGATTAACTGCTCTAACATTTAATTGCAAACTGTAGATGTCTCCCCAACTCAAGACGCAAAGTACATCAACCGTTAGTTGAAGGCAGAAAGCGCGAGTGTGGTTGGCATTTAAAGGCTTTGTTTCCTTTTGGGCTTTGATAAAGGAAGATTAAGAAGTGAAGCGGCATTAGAAGTTTAAGCGAAGTAATCTGATTAAAATGTCAAGGGTTTCACAGATCCATCTACTCTTAATTTAAGTTGTCTGGAGGATCTTTGTAGGTTTTATAAAGAATAGATACATTGAGTTCTTTTTTTATGTTCGTAATTTTTTAATGAACTAAACTAAGAGATGTGTTTATTTAAATTCGGAAATAAAAGACTGAATTGAAAGGAAATAAGCTTTGAAGAAAATATAAGTATTGTACCGCTAGTGTAGTTAGGGGCCATTCATTAATTACGTTAGAGTCCCGAGGAGATGGGGGTTGGAAAAATGTTTACATACTCTTAATTTGGGGGGGGGAGGGGGTCAAACCAAGTCTTACGCAATATTTTCCAAGTCGATATTTTATATTAGAAATCGCGCGGTCAAGTGTCAGTTATGGTAATATGTGCAGCAGTTTAGAAAATATGATTTTTTTTTTTTAAATCGGGTCAAGCATTTGTGCTCGCCCTGTATATATTGTTTTTATTTGAAGCAAAACCCAACCTTTATGTAAAAGCAAAAACGGATTTTGTTTCATAAAATTTTAAATATATTTCAAAAATTTTATTTAGACACAAAAGAAAAACGTCGATAGAGCTTGAAAACGAAGATTCGTAGTTAATTTTGGGTTCTTAAATGATATTTTGTTAAAAATAGTTTCCATGAATCACTCCAAGTTTTATTAATAAACAGAAACCTAATAAATATCTCACATTTGCTTAGTACATAAGTTTTATTTTAGAAAAAAACATTAGATAAAAGCTGACCGCTGCTGTGGTTTTCTACATCACTTGCTCCCCTCCTAATCTAGGGACATATTTTATTCAAAAGAAAAGAAAAAAAAAACAGAATCTGACTTTTTGCTGAACACCAAAGTCATCATTCACTCAAATGATGAGGAAAAAGTGTCCATTTTTGCCTCAAAAACCTGAATTTGGACGCGGAAGAAAGATGACTTTTCCAGAACTTGTGACGAGTAGGCGTTTTCGAGGTGTTCGCACTTTTCCGGCTAAGAAATCTCCGTTTATTCTAGGATTATTGCCAGCGAATAAGAGTGCCAACAGGGCCAATATTTCTTCCTCTCCAGTCAAGGTCACCTTGAGGTGAATCCCCATCTCTACTCTTGTTTTAACTCTTCATGTTCCGTTAATATTCTTTTGTTCTCTAAGTCACAATAAGAGCTTAACGAGGAAGCAGGGGCGAGTGAAGTAGGGGTATAATGTTTTCTTTTTTTTTAATATTTAATTGTAAACAAATTTTAAGACAAACTTTTGGCGCAAACAATGTCTTTGAATCATCTTGACCTTTTTGGTAGATCTTCCTTGTCAATAAATAGTAGACAATAAAATTCTGATGTAATCATCTCAGTGACTTACACAAGGATAGGGTTATGGGGGTCTGGACCCCTCCCATGACTCTTGAGTTTTTTTAATTGACTATAATCCTGTGTACGTATTACGTAAAGTAATTCCAAACAAAGGTAACAATAATTTCAGAATTAATGCATGAGAAAAATATAATTCATTTTCTATCTTTCCTCCCCTTCAAAATCGAACCGTATGTGAACATAAAGTGTTCTAGAATAATGATTTTGCTTCGCTGTTTTTATTTTTAACAGTGAAAAAGTAAATACAATCTTTCTTGTGCATTCTGATATTTTAGTTAAGCATTTGTTATTATTAAATTTATTTTATTAACTAACGCTAAGTAATTATTTAATATATTTTTTTAATGTTTTTTGCTCCTAATCGATAACATCAAAAGAATATGTTTGGATACGTCTTGAAGTATGATATAAGAGTGGTGGACCTTCGATCCTGGACCCCCTCCCCCTTTAAGAAATTTCTGTGTGCGCTACCGATTCTGTTGTATTTATTGTACTGTGTTTTGATAGTGTTTTCAGAAACTACGTATTGTTTTATATGTAGTGCCTACAATGGCTATTTTAGAAAAAGTTAACAATATTGAAATTGCAAAATCCTCATTTATATATATTGCCAATTCATTGATCGAGTAACGCTCCTGACGTCATCAACAATGAAACTCGTACCATAGCATGATAATTTGATAACATTTTTTGTAGTGTTTGGTATTCAGGGAAATGCTTTATTTTGACAAAGCTGAACTGGATCCGGTCACTTAACTGTTTTACTGGTAAGACTAATTTAAGGAAAATGAAGAAATGGAAAAGTGGTCAACAATGAACGCTATCCACTGAAGTTGAGTGTTAATTCATTGTAGTTAGAG
Organism: Uloborus diversus; assembly: GCF_026930045.1. Lineage (NCBI taxonomy): Eukaryota > Metazoa > Arthropoda > Arachnida > Araneae > Uloboridae > Uloborus > Uloborus diversus. The sequence continues at coordinate 144,392,554 of NC_072737.1, forward strand.
TTAAAATTTCAACTTTTAAACTATCAACAACCAGGCAATTGCTTCGTTCCAATGTGGGAGCAATTTTCACCCGTCATACCTTGACGGGGATTTTCTAGTACGTCAAATCAAATAAATAGCGCCTTTCTGCATCAGTTTTGCATGCAGTTTTAAATTAAGAATTTCTTATGTATTTTTTAGTGCAGAGCCTGAAATTTCCTTCAGAAATGTCATATCACGAATTCGAAGAAAGTTGTTTCAAAATATGCCTTTTTCTCATTTTCCTTTAAAAAAAGGGGGCCAAATGCATAACTATGCAACTCTTAATCTTCATTTAGTAGATGCATTAAACGAGAAAAAAAAAAAAAAAAAAAACTTGTTATATTAGTGATTACTAGTAGAGAGAATAGCCTAAAACCACGGAAGTAAGACGATAAGCAAATCAATATCGATACATACTGAACAGTATGTAATATGATCCTGATAACAAGACGCCTGACCAAGAGAGTCCCCTTCTATTGGGGAGAAAAATGAGGAATTCTCATTTTGCCATAGCAGTATGTTATTGGTGAAGCAATCAGAAATTAATCACCGATAATTTAACAACTGCAACCGTTTAATCCCTTTGTCCGCCAAGTTGAAGTTATCCGAGTCAAACTATATGCTGTCAGTCGACTTGTTCTTTAATATGTTTTCTTTGTTAAAATTGTATTCATAAATATGCCTTTGATATTAATGCTTCAACATATAATTAATTAGTATCATGTACAAAATACTTTGCACGTAGTAAGGAGAATGTCATGTTTATGTATCTTTCACGATTAAAATGATTTCAAAGAAAAATATTGAAAACTCCTTGGAATTATACTGAAACTATTTGGGGGAGGAAAGAGTTCTATTTTTCACCTTTGTTTTACTTTATTTTTTTAAAAACGTAACAAAGAGGGGAAGTTGTACAAATTTTACGCGAGGTTTGCTTTTTTATCTCTCTCTCTTTTCTTTTCTTTTTATTTTTTTTAGTTTTATTTATTTATTTATTTACTTTTTTTTCAATTAAATCTTCTATCACAGAAACCAACCGGTTTTACGTAAAACAAATGAAGGACACCAGACAAAGCGCCTTGCCTTCTTTGTAAGTAAAACATTAATATTTCTTCAATACAACTTCATCCTATTCAGACGTTATTATACAGGATGATTCCAAATTGTTTTTATAAATTGAGAGGGGTAATAGTGTTCATCCTGGTGATCAATTATTACAAGAAACATAGAGTCGTATTCCACCTTGAGGAGCGAAATAGAGGAACACTAGAATTCTTCTTGCCTCCTGAACTTACAACAGCTTGGGAAAGCAAATGAACGATGCCAAAAGTTGCACAATCATATTTATTGTTTTGAGAAAACTTTACAGCAAGTGTTTAAAATGTCGACCACACTTGTCGTTACCCAGGTAACACCGACGATGTTGTGCCGTTTTTAAAGGACAACGTTTGCTCTGATTGGCTTTCTACAATATCAACTTAGAGCCAAATAGAGATATGCTACAAAGGCACACTGTTTTAAAAAATCCTGAATTTTTACGGTAAAAGTTACTGCATCCATGCTGCCTGTAAGTTTTACGGTAAAATCCTATTTTACTGTAAAATTTTACAGTACAATAAACGAGAGTTAAAAATCGCAACAAGCGAGATCGGGGACCATCGTGCTAGCCGACAGCTCCGCCGACCACCATACCATTTGGCATAAATCCAGCGAGGGGAAATACGGTGTTATGTATTGTGAGGCTCTAAGAAGTTGAGCTCCGACTCTGACAATGTTTACCTCTGTATTGGAAAATAGGGAGGAGTAACTGGCGCTAAGTTGAGTTGAGAAACTTTCTTAGTAGTTCTTCGAAACTATTTCAACTAAAATCCGAGCCACTGACGCGTCTATTTTTCCCTAAACTCCCCTAAAACAGGTGAACATAGTCTAGGTCACAGCTCAACTAACCAGAGCTGCACTATACTTCGCACTGTAAGTCACGTGGTGTATCAATTGGTGCTGCAATCGTTTATTTTATTTTATTTTATTTTTTTTCAATTTATTTATTTATTTATTTATTTATTTTGATATCATTTACTGTATTTTTTTCTGTACTGTACACTCTATTTTACAGTAATATTTACTGTAATTATTAATCAGGACACTTTAAATATTATTAAAGTTTCCTGAATTTTTAACAGTGCAGGTACAAAATGACGCCAGAGGCGATTAGTTTTATTGCTTCGTGTTGCAGGATCCGTTTCTACTTTAATCGATGCCTCTCAGAACGAAATGCGATCCTATGTTTCCATGTAATTATTTGTCATCTGGAGGGGTACTCTGCTGTGAGAAGATAAAGCGAAATATCTGCAGAAATGATTTTTGAGATATTTGAAGAAACTCGTTTTGTCTTCCCCACTAACAATAGTGAAATGTAGGAATTTGGCGTTTTTTTTTCGCACTTTACTTTCATCTGGAACCAAATAAACAAGCTTGTACAATAAAGTTAAAGTACAATGGGGTTGTTTCCTTCAGTCAAAAGTAGTACTTTAGTCACTGAAATTGATAGAATAAGAAAAAAAGAAAAAAAAAAACATTAACCCAGAAAATACTTTCATTTTCCCAACAGTTATTTTTAATTAATTTCTTAAAATGTCCGATTTTGAAAACAAGGCGTGGTCTTTATGACGTCACAAATGATGCACTTTGGCGCATCTTTCTACCACGTTTCCAAGTTATGATAATCAAGAAGCGAATTAAACATTGCGCTCTACGCTTGCTATCAACCATATCGTTGCCAATACACGTGAGTAAAGATGCGGATTAAATATTTTGCACTGTGAATGTCAACATTAAATGGCATTTCATCATTTGTGATGGCATCGGCGGAAGCGTAAAATACAAAAACGCACCGATTTAAGTAATTTTTTTTAAATATTAAACTTAAACAAATTATTTAAAAAATGGTCAGATCCTATGTTTTTAAACATGCTCTTTCAGAAAAAAATACTTTTAAAATTTTTGAAACGACCCCATTGATGACAAAAATGCAAAAAGATAAAAAATGGAAAAACTTGCAGTTACTGCGCTTTACTTCCCACGGCAGTAATCGCCCCTCTAAATTATAAAAACAATTTAGAATCATAATGCATGTCTTAAGTTCTTGGGAGGAAAGAAGAGGTTGACTTACCAAAAAGCTGCTCTATCTGAACAGAAAACTCCACTCTTGGTTTTCCAGTTTTTTCATCAAAATGTCAGAAAACCAATGTCACTTCTTTGTAATAATTTAACGTTTAACCGAAAACTGCATAGTGTTCCAAACTTACATCCTCTGAAAGAAGAGAGCATTTTGAGAATTCATAAATCATTAATGTGAAAAGTAATTCTGTAAAATATTTTTACTTATGCTTATTGAAATGTACACTTACTATTAAGATATTAGGTAGGTACATCTGAAGATGACTAAAATTAAAATTCTTTTGCGCAAATGGACTTTTAAAGCAAATATTAAATTTGATCAGCAATAATTTTTTTTTCCAGAAAATTGGTTTTTGCCATGTTTTCATTTTTAATAAATGATGTAACATCCTCGCTATTAACAACTGTTTGTCATTTAGATTTGGGACAAACTTAACATGGCAGCAATGTGTCGGCTACGAAGATTTTAATCACGACAATGTCAGGTTAAATTTTGCTCTAACTATAATGTGCTAATTTTCAATTCCGGATCGATAAAAATCAGGTGGTTTAAAGCCAAAATGCCTGAAGATTGCGTTTTGGATACTAGTAAAATTTTCAAAACTTTTGTTATTAGTCAGAAATAGGTTTTTAATTATCTTCTTAAAAGTTCTTTTGCAAATTAAATGTGTTAGAAACAGAAAAATACCCTGTTCTGGAAGCGGACTGATACATCTAGCCCAGTCAATAATGGTTTCGTGTCGCAACTAATTTAGGGAAAGCTAAATTTTTGCAGGTCGTTAGTACATAAAGTATACACTAAGAAAATACAAAATCCCGACCCCCACATTCTTGCTCCCCCCCCCCACCCCCTCCGAAACATTGTGGGAGCAGTACTATGATTATACGCTTTTCGTGTCGCAACTACTTAAGAGAAAGCTGAGTTTTGGCAGGACGTTAGTACATAATGTATACTTTAAAAAAGTACAAAGTCCAGGCCCCTACCACTCTTTCTCCCCCCTCCCCCCTCCGAGACACTGCAAGAACAGTACTATGATTGCACGCTTTTCGTGTCGCAACTAATTAAGGGAAAGCTGAATTTGGCAAGATGTTAGTACGTAATGTATTCTTTAAAAAAGTACAAAGTCCCGATCCCCACCCCTTGCTTTCCTCCACACCCCCTCCGAAACATTGCAAGAGCAGCACAATGATTATGCACTTTTCGTGTCGCAACTAATTTGGGGAAAGCGGATGTTTTTCAAGATGTTAGTACAAAAAGTATACACTAAAATAAGACGTCCCGACCCCCCCCCCTTTCTCCCTCCCCCCTTTCCCACCCCTTCCGAAACATTGCAAGAGCAATACTATGATTATACGCTTTTCGTGTCCCAACTAAATAGGGGAAAGCTGTTTTTTTTTTTTTTTTTTTTTTTTTGCAAGATGTCAGTATACAAAGTATACACTAAAAAAAAACACAAAGTCCCTACCCCTATTGCTTCCCCCTCCCCGCTCCGTCCGAAACATTGCAAGAGCAGCATTATGATCATAAACTTATAGCTCGAAAACTAATGATGATACCGGATATTCCTTTTATTTCACTTCTTACAATATTATAAACCAGTGGTGCCCAACCTACGGCCCACGGGTCACATCCGGCTCATGAAACTGATCAGGGTGAACCGATGTTTTGCGAAAGGTTACAACAAGAGGGCTATGTTGCAACTTTTTTCTGAAAAGCAGGTTGCATTCAACAAAAAAAAAAAAAGCGTCAAGTTATTACAACTACAATTTTTTTTATAAAGGGTCATCTAACAGTTTGTTGGCTTGGTCTGAAATATTGTTACAATGCACTCCACTACAGTATTCACACATAGACGTACAATCGAACCCAGTTTTACGACAGCTACATTTGGAACACAATGTTTTACAGTTGCAAGATATGAGTAGGAGAATTTCACTTGGAGCAGAGGTAATTGTCATGATCTTAGGAATCAGTCTGTTGCTTGAAATATATTTCCAAACCCATTCTTCTGTTGGAAACTTAAAACCTAACCAAGTTTGAATAAAAGTTTGTGAAAAGCAAGTAATCGCAAAAACGTTCCTAAAGTCCACTTTTGATTTATCAAAATCTCCACTATCTTCAGACGTCACTCGTCAACATCTTTTAAAGGTTTCCACCAGAATTTTTAGGGTTAACACCAGACTCAAACTTGGTTAGGTTTTAAACGTCCCCCAGAAGAGTGGCGTTGGCATTATATTTCATGCAACAGACTTATTCCTAAGTTCATGAAGATTACCTCTGCTTCAAGTGAACTTCTACAATTAATATCTTGGAATTGAAAACATTATGTGTTTCAAACTGTATCTGTCGTAAAGCTAGGTTCGATTGCACGTCTATGTGTGGACATTGTTGTGGATGTAACAATATTTCGGACCAAATCAGGGAAATATTAGAAGATGGCCCCGTATATAAGACTTAAATATAATAACCCAAAGCAATATTAAACGTTAATATCCGCTGCGAGAAAATAATCTCAGTTCAAATAAACTATTCCTGATTTATTTAAAGCTTAAATAGTTAGCAAAGCATTAACATTATTTTGTAGACTATCGCCGACACAAACGAATTATAACTTTTGTAAAAAATAATTGCATTATGGTAGTAAAAACTTTAAGTGAACGTCATTACATTGTTGATCCATTTGAAGAAAATGATTATTATCACATTATTATCTATAAATTTTGTTCAAACATTTCTTTCCAAGACGTAATGATAAAAAGCTATTAATTTATTGAAGTTACTTTTTGGTTTTTGTTGCGAGTTTTCTGCATATGATTAAGTTGGTAAAACGGTAAAACTGAGCTATCTACATAAAAAGTGTATGTTTCAGAATTTGTGAATAAGAGTGGTTCCAACAATGTTTTCAGAAACCAATTTCTAAATATTTGGCTAACAATTTGTAACATTGTCATTAATCGTGCTCTTCGAGTTGTAACATTTCACGAAACAACGGGCCAAACGGATCAGCTTCGGATTCAGAAATAATTTTTCTTCAGATTTTATGACAACCTAAAATCCAGGAAAAATTTTCCCCATCGCGCTTTTTCACAAGTTCACGCGCATGCAACACGAAATCTAACGAGAGCTCGAATTCACCAAAATAATTGAATATATTAATGGATAAACGTACTTTAAGCGGCTAAAAGTTCAGGCTTCCAGTGTAATAAAAATTTTTGTAAACTTCATTTAAATATGGCAATTTGGCACAAAAAGATGATCCGCCATTTTGGATCACATTTTTCGGAGATCCTAGATCCCCAGGATTTGGATCTAGAAAGCTGAAAATTTGCAAAGGTTAGTTTCTCTCTCTCTTAAAAGTACATCTCTACACCTCTATAAAATTTCATCCAAATCGGAGATGGTCAAGAAGGGACGATATGAAAAATTAGGTCAGTTGACGTGGAATGAGTCGTATGTAACATTTTAAATAATTCTTAACACTGGTGAAAAGGAATAATTACACAACCAGCAGTGAGTCTTCTCTTGCCAGAAAAAACGGAAAAAAGGGCAAAAGTTGATAAAATGTGATGTTTTTTATTATTTGTAAACCAAATTATCATAATAAAGCGGGGGGGGGGGGGGTTGAAATTAAAAAAAAAAAAAATTACGGGTGTTTATTGCTGTAGGGAATATCGCAATATTGAGAGGTGGATAACATTAATTCCTGTGCGAGTTCACCGGGACCACGAAATACTATCGTAGTAGAGGGATTATCGTTGTATCGGATAGCGTTATAGCGAGCTTATATATATATATATATATATATATATATATATATATATATATATATATAAGTAAAAAGATTTTTTGGGGGGGGGGGAGACACCACAACTTAGCACCTCGGGTGACACCTGTGATAGGAACGCCACTCCTTCACGAAACTTACAACATTAGGCAACGTTTGGGTTTCTTTCTTTCTCTCTCTCTCTCTCTCTCTCTCTCTCTCACACACACACATACAAATTTAATTCTAATGAATTCAAAAAACGCATTCCAACCAAAAACCGTATTTATTGCGTTACGTTAATAAATTAAGGATTGAAGTATACGTAATTAGATAAAGAAAAAGGGTTTTAAATGTGTCATTTTTTGTGTAGAAGGGGGTCCACAAAGCTGTTAAGTTTTAAAGTAGAGGTCCGCGGTAACCTGTGCTTTGAGAACCTCTGTCTTAAGTTATGAAGCATAGCATATTCCTTGATGACGTCATTAACTGAAAATGGCACAAGATCATTTAGCATTTAATTGGATAATAAAGTACCGCACAGTTGCTATGAATAATAACACACATTTTTAATTATAGCCCCCGAAGATTAATGGTTTTATCCATTGTAAAATCAGAGGGCTGCTTCGTTCTTAATTAGTCCCGATAAATATTTCATGATTAAATTTCAAGACATCATTTTCAGAGTTGGAGATTCCTTTTAAGCGTATATAATGAATTGAAAATTTAATAATTGTGAGACATTTCGCATTTTTTATTTGTTTGGTAACCGCGCTTTGACATTTTAAGGACCAAAGAGCATGTGCGTTCCACAAAGTTCGAAATATATTGTTAAAAGTTCCGGTGCAGCTTCAAACTTTCTTGAAATGACGACACAGTTCTTGAGAAAACACAGGAGATTTATTTACACTATTTACAAGAAAGATCCTGAACAACTGCTAAATTAACTATAGCAATTAGGCAAATATCAATTAACACCGTAAACTCAACGGTTACACACGTATTTACATCCAAATACGCAAAACAGCACAGCGAAATGCCTCGCAATAAACAGAGCTGAAACACACACTCCAGCGCAACCAAGCTCAGTCGAGACTAACTTTTCATCATGCGGCACGGCTATTTATAGACATCGAAAGAGAGCTTCTCGGATATTCTAGAAAATCCTACACCGTTCTACACTTTCTTATTTCTTTCCATTCACAAATTTTATCATTCAGAAATGAGTGTACCGTATACTTCAGCCGAAAGTACGGGGCTGTATATTCATTACAAGAAACTATTTACAGGTTCCGTTACTACAATAATTTTAGATGAAAGATAATTAAATAAACACCAAATTTAGCTAGATTACGACAAATTGATCACAAAAAATAATTACCATTTATAGAATTTGTAACAATATTATCGAATACAAATGACGCAGTGAGAAACAAAGGGATGCAAGTGGACGTTTCAACGTTTCGAGTAAAACCCGTTTCAAATTTCAATTTTAGGTAGGCTTTCTTTGAAAACGTTTTCTAGATCATGCTGTATAGCAGCAACTACCAGAGCTACTAGCACTATCTTTGGCTCCAAAATCGAGGAGAGATTTTTCGACCACTTGCATTGATTATCTACAAATTTTTAATTTTGACACTTCAGTCTTTATGCTTCTCACTGCCTCAAATAAGCAATAAATTATCACGGGACGCGGGAGCGTCCCGCCCCGCCAAGGAAACCAAACGTCAGCAGCCAACAGAAGCAAATCCACCGCCAAAGACGAAAGAAAATAAAAGCGACCAAGAACAAGATTACACGACAGAACGAGTTGGGGTTTTTTCGGTTTTTCACCCCTCTGTATCTCAGCCCCATGAAGACCCCCGGAGTTGATTTTTGGTACACTCAATCTCTAGTAGCCCCTGACGCCGTAAACCAAAATACAATCCCCTGGACCATCATGGGGAGGAGGTATTAAAGTTATAAAACCGCTGTTCAAAAAAGTTTTCGCTTTCTTTGACAGGGCTACAGCCCAGACGAAAAAAGGAATCAAGCTGAAATTTCGCACACACATTCCTTGTGCCCTACTGATGTGCCTTTTGTGCCATTTGACCCCCCTTCCCCCTCGTTTTTTACCCCCCAAATTGTACTTTCCCGGGGTTCTATCGCAGCCCCCCGGGGGGCTACGGTAATGATTTTTTGTATACATATTCTTGGGGGGCTATTGAGTACATATACAAAAATTCAACCCCCAGTGACATCATGGGAATTGAAGTATGAAAATCACTAATTTTCCCTAAATTCTTATGTACTTACTCTCAGCTCATCATTGTAACAAATTTCGGAAACGTGTCTGGATATATCGGAAACGTTTCCGCAATAGTAGGAATCCTTCATCCAATAGCGAACTCCTCATTATTCAGAAAGCTTTTTGTTATTTCAAGAAATCTAGAAGCGGAAGTGATGACGCAATGCTTCGAAACGTATTTCATCCTTCCAACACGGGCGCCAATGAGTCGGAAATAACGAGAACTTATTTTTTTCTTATCTATGGATGCTGCAGTCAGCAACTGTTTAGCATTGGATTGCTTGTTATTTCATGTCTAGAGAGTAGTAAAATGTGTCGAAACTAATTTTACGCCTTTGCATTTTGGACTGCCCATAATATTTTAGACGATGTACGCAGCTATTAAGTTAGTTAACAACCATTTGCTTCTTTACAATTTCCAGTGCGACTATAATTAGATATATATTGTGTGTTCAAGCGTGAATAGTTTCAACACCCGTGTTTATACTTACTGAAACGAAACCCTTTGGATTACTTATTCGGTTGTAATGGAGGTACTTAGACTTTCTTCCGCTCATGTTCACTTGTAAGTATTAATGAATATTTTAAAACATGTTGTTATATACATTTATATTTTTGTTGATTTGCATTTGATAAGGCTCCAATTGTAACTGTTTTGGGGTTTATCGAATTAATTTAAAATTATCCTACATACCTATGTGCGCGGTGTATTATTTGTTGTAACCAACTGAAACTGATTAATTACGCAAAAGAAATAAGATTTATATTTGAGAAACAATCACAGAAAAGTTATTTCGAAATACTTGGATGTACATACATTTTGGTTCAAAAAGAAAAAAAAATCAATTGTTTAATTCATTAAAAATATGGTAATGCAAATGTTTTTTAGTATTGTAATATGCTTCACAAAAAATGTGCCAGTGTTATTTATCTTTTTTTATTATAATTTATTCATTCATTTAAAAAATATTTATACCATTAGAAAATGACTCAGTTATCTATTAGTAAGCAACATAGTTATGCAATTAATTCATGTGCTTATTCATTTTGTTAAATGTGGTTGACAATAAAAAATTCCATTACATTAGTTGTTCGGTATGTAACATTTCCTTCGTGGATATACTAGTTTAATGTAGGACAGTCAGGAGGAATGAGTCAGTGGCAAAAATGGAACAGCTGCATTTATGCCGAAATAAAAAGTAATATTATTTCATGTCATTGTTCTAAAAGTGATCATTTTTTAAATACTATGCTATTAATATACAATGTGCATATGGGGTGAAGACGAGGGGTGTTCACCACGCAGACTGCCATTGACATTTTCAGGGATTGCTTTTTTTAAGGGGGGGGGTGGCGCTTTATAGCATTTTATGGGTGCACCATCACTCTTATGGTGTGGAGGGAGATTCTCGTATATATGAAATGGAATAATCATGCAACATAATTCAATGTTTTAATAAAAAAAAATATGTAATGCATTTTGCGCACATTGTAAAAATTAAATCAGTAACCTATTTTGATTAAGTATTTATATTTGTGATGAACTGGAAAAGGGCAAGAACAGAAGAATCAACCCGAATGGTTCCAGCAGGAGGACTTGGTGTCATATTTAAATTCACCAATTTCTCTGTTGGTACTTTTCGGTACACTTTGTTCGCCAGAGAAATTGACTTGAGGTGAACGAATTCCGGAACGCGAAGGGTAGGTAAGTTCTGTCAAATTTTATTCGAAAATAAAAGCTATCAAGTTTGATACAAGATATGGTTTTAAGTTCTGCATTAAAAATACAATATGTTGATAATTTTGTCTTGAAAATATTGAGAGAAAAACTGAAGTTTAAGATTGTTTAACAAACAATCCCTCTTTTGAGAAAGTACCCCCCCTCCCCTCCACTGACGATTTTGTGATTAAGAATGAAACTTCTATATTATTTCATAAATTTTCAAAAATTTATAACTGCGCATATGTTATGCTGTTAACCATGCTTTTTGTCATTAGAAATTCAGAAAAAAAAAAAAAAATCCTCGAATGATTCTAAAATTGCTTGTTTCATTGCTCTTATATATGAAAGAATTGAAACTGATATGGTATGCAATAGTATAGTAAAGAATAATATTTTAGAAAAAATCACGGAAAAGGATTCCGAAATTCTCGGAAACGTTTTCAAAACATTCATGAACCACAGCTGCACAGAATACTCAGAAACATTTCTGGAAATTACGGAGAGAGGATTCCGAAATACTCAGAAACGTTTCTTTAAATTACAGAAAAAGTATTCCAAAATACTCAGAAACATTTCTGGAAATTACAGAAAGAGGATTCCGAAATACTCAGACACGTTTCTGGACATTACAGAAAGAGAATTCCGAAATACTCAGAAACGTTTTTGAAAATTTCATGAACCGCAGCTGCACGATATACTCAGAAACGTTTCCGGATTTTTTTTACAGTGTAGGGTTTGTTTATCTCGGACTGCAATTGCAATATTAGAACAGATCTAACAGTTATTCCAAAGTTGTCTTAGGAAATGAAATTCAATCAAGACTCAAGACTAAAACATATTCAACAGTTGCAACTAGACATTAAATCGCGGATATCACCAATTTGCAGCAGTGACTGCGCATGCGCGCAGACTTAGCTCATTGGGCTTTCTGTTTTCAGATTATATGTTGTTTGTTTATACTATAGTGCCTAGAAGGCTACTAGGCACTATATTTATACTTAAGCAGAGAAACAAATTAATGAATGAGATTAGAAAGCTGTCCCCCCCCCCCCCCCCCCCCAAGTTTTGCCGATACGAAATTTCCTTTCCCCTGTTTTTCAGTTTTGATATATTTATGGAGGGAAGAAATTTTAAATGTCGGCGCGAAACTGGGGTTAAACCATTGCAATATTTTACGTGACAAAGTATATGAAACTGTACGCATATGAATACGGCACATATAACTTTTTAATTGAAAGCGAAAAATAGCACTTTTTTATTGGTTTGCTTATTTTCTAAATTAATGGATTTTTCACAAGCAACACATAATGAATTGAAAATATATGAGATACGTGTGTGGATATCCGTGCTTTGCAATAATTTGTTAGCTGAAAAATTTTTGAAATTAATTTAAGCACGACTTTTAATGAGCTTAGTCCGCGCGCAACATGCGCATTCGCTATGGCAAATTTGGGATATCCGCGATTTGACATCGAGTAAAGTTGTATAGATCTTCTGACACATTCAAATTTAAAATTTTTAATGGCTTAGTTTTTTTTTTTTTTTTTTTGCTTGGTGATAACATGCGTTACTTCGTTTTTTAAATGAACTTTTAAACAAAACTATGTATTAAACAAGACAAAGATTTCTATCAAGAAAAAGATAAATCACCAAACAATTAAAATTATCCCATAAAACGTAAAAAAATCCACGATTTAAGAAAAAATGTAATTAAACAAAAAGTGAAAAGCTAGATTAAAATTGTCCTCAAGCTGTAAAGCATTTAAAGAAACTTTCATGAAAATGTTGAATAATCTGTCAAATAAAGAAACTGTAATAGAATTTATTGCGAAGTTGTAAAATATTCGAAAACAATATAATTTAAAACATAGTATTTTATTATCCAAGAAGTTTTCTTTGCAACAGAGAGGATACAAGGATTGCAATAAAATTTAAACCGCCCAATTCTCGCAAAATGAACATAGAATCTTAATAGTCAGAAAATAACTTGACGTAAAATTAGGCTAGCCATTATTGTTCCTTAAAAAACAAAACAGCGTTGTTTCAATTGAACATTTTCTGACTTAAAGTTCTCAATTCTAAAAATACAGACAAAGTAATAATATCAATGCAAAAAGATGTGATATCTCATCAAAAACAACCCTGTTGTAAAAATTTCCCCGCAAAGAAAACCTTTAACTTTTTCGCACAAAAAAGAAAACCCGCATCCTAAACCTAATAACCTCAGCCATTGAAGTTATGATATCTAGTTTGCCCGCCAAGTATCTGCCAAACTGTCATCCTCCCTCTTCTCCTTTTTCATCACAGCTACTTCCATTAGAACCTCCTCCCACCTTCAACTCCTCAGAAATATGGATAGATCTTTTAAATTGTTTTTAGGTTTAGGATGCAGGTTTTCTTTTTTTGTGCGAAAAAGTTAAAGGTTTTCTTGGCGGAGAAATTTTTACAACAGGACCTGTTTTTGATGAGATATATTTTTCCCGTTAAGACAACAGAATTGCAGAAAAAGGTTCTTGCTTAAAAGATTTTCTATTATATTTTTTGAAAACTATCATCGTTTATTTTTGACAACAGAATTATAATGCAGTCGAACGTCGAAAATCCGAAACCCCCAAAATCCGAATGTGCATTTAAAGCTCTCTCTCTCTGCCGAAAATCAGTGATTTTTAATTTTCTTTAAATGTAACTACATATCGCAGCATTATGTACTGTGTTGTATGTTATGTACATACATATTGTATAACCATTTTATTTGATTAAATAGCGTACTATTTTCCTAAACGGTATTTTCTTGGTTACTTTCGAAAATCCGAATAATTTGAAAAACTACCTACGATCACATTTAATTCAGATGTTTGAATCTCTACATTATATTTAGCGTTTCAAACAATCAATAATTTTTCACTGGAAATTTCAGTTTTTAGCTCGGACATGTCTTATCGTGGATATAAACCCCATAAACCTTCAGAACTCTTAGTAGTTTAAGTATTGGGATAAAATAAATGAAATAGAAGAAAAATGATCTCGTAAAGCTCAAAGTTATCAAGGAGTTCTGAATTATAATTTTCTATTAAAATAAATAAATGATACACAAAAGAAAAGTTTTAAAAAATAATATGTTTATTATTATTATTATTACTAATAATAAAGCTGAAAATCTCTCTGTCTGGATATCTGTCCGGATCTCTCTCTGTCAGGATCTCTGTGACGCGCCTAGACCGTTGGGCCGATTTTCATGAAATTTGGCACAGAATTAGTTTGTAGCATGGGGGTGTGCACCTTGAAGCGATTTTTCGAAAATTCGATTTGTTCTTTTTCTATTTCAATTTTACGAACATTTTCCAGAGCAAAATTATCATAAGATGGACGAGAAAATTACCAAGTAATCATAACGTGAAACCGTAACATGGGCAAGCCGATTGGCGAGAAATTCATCATACATTATTTGTAAACATACATGCGATCCAGAAGACCTTTTAATTTTCTACTACGGGCAAAGCCGTGAGGTGCCACTAGTTAATAATAAAGGGGAGGGGAGGGGGAACGAAGTATTGTCATCTAATTAAAATTGATGAAATTGCAATAGGTTACATTTTACACAATTAAAAACATTTTTGATGCAGTTGTGCCCCCCCCCCTGCCCTGCGCCCCAAAAAACCTGTCAAAGCGTGAGAACTTCCGAAAAGAAAAAAAAAACCTTAAAACAACCTGCCTAAAAATCTCAGTGGCGCAGTACGCACCATATTACACGTAACCCCCCCCCCCCATAGTTGGTCACTCCTGTGTGTATGTATGGAAAAGTAAAGAAAACGATACTTCAAGAATGATTTAACGCATAATTATTTGCCTTCAAATGTCAAATATCGCTATACAATCTCGCAAGTATCATTAGATTTATACAAAATTAAGCAAAAAGGTACTGCGCATCAAATATGATTCATTGACCGAGTACCCGAGTACGAACCAAATATTACGAAGCGGAAGTCTTACTTAAACCCAAAACGACATTTTTGACAGAGAGCCAAGAGCTAAAAGATAACCGTGTTAATATAAATAACGAAGTCTGCGGAAACAGCTGTTATTGACAACTCTTTGCAAACCATGGTGAAGTCTGAGTCCAATTTTATCTCAATTTTGTCCCCTTCTCCTCCTAAGGCTTTTGAAACACATTCTTGCCTTAGATTTTTCGTGTTACAAGTAGAAATTTTGGGCAATTTTACAAACCTCTCTCTTTGTAATCTATTGACGAGTTTTTAAATCTTACCTGATGTAACTTGGAGAGAGAAACGAAAACACATACTGAAAAATAAAATTTCCAAATTCGTAAATTTGTCGTATCTGCGAAAATAAATACAAGATAGCTTCTGTCTAGAAGATTTGCAAAATGAAAAGAAGCTTTATCCCCTCTTCTTAAAACTTTGATTCATTCTCGAGATGCATTTTAAATTATTTCTGTTCAATACTGTTTGTTGGTGATTCATAAAGTGTACAAAAATTGCCTAATAAAGCTCCATTTGTTTATTCAAAGTAATTTATCTAAAATGTTAATAAATTCAGTAAAAAAAAATTAGAATGATTTTTTCTGCTGATGTGTGAAGAACTTTTTAAAGTTAATAGAGGTAACTTATATTTGAAATATATTAGGATTGCAGAATTAACGTTTTTAAGAAATTGTTGAATATTTTTTGTCCTTCACTCTTCAGAAGAATGTCACCCAGCGCAAACGTCCCCCCCCCCTCCCACCGCCGTGAAACTACTGTGTTTCATGGATTAAATGTAATTTTAAAATATATTAGGATTTCAGAATTCATATTTTTCAGAAACCCTTGAATGCATTTCGGTGTCACCCCCAAATAAGGGTGTCAAAATTTGTGAAATAAATTGAAAAGAACGAGAAAATTGATTTTGTCTACTTCTTCAATGGCAAGCCAAGTGGCTCAGTAGTAACGCTTCGCTCCGTGCAAACCCGGGCTCGATTCCCGGGTTGGGAAAGAACGGCCTCTCATCCTTTTCGAGGATCGATAAAATGAGAACCAAACTTGCTGGGAACTGAGCTGTAACGCGTTTGGATTACCACCTTATTTGAACATGTGTCTTTGCACCCCAAAGCCCTCGGTCAAAAATACTGAGAGGAGCATTGTTGGCATTGGCCCCCATAGGCTAAGGGCCGTGGTGACCTGATCGGTAAGGCATCGGACTTGTGACCGGAGGGTCTCGGGTTCGATCCTAGCCGGTTAAAGATCCCTCGACTTCATTAATGGTGACTGGGGGACGTTAAATACGCACGTGGTCGCAAAGTCCTCCAAATGAAACGATACCTCTGAATGTGCTAGACCAGGGATATGCTCGACTCCTGATCTGGATCAAAAAATCAGAGCTGCCTTCAGGATCCCATCCAACTTATTAAACAACAAACAGTGGCAGGTACGGGGGACCGTGGAGTGAAAAACCACCATGGGCTGCTGTTCAGTTTGCAATAAAAAGTTTACGTTTTAAGTTCTCAATTATGCGTACAATATTTGGGGTTTTTTTTTTTTTTACAATAAAAAAAGTGTAACATTGTTTCAACACTCGATTTCAAGTATTACCCAACCTGTTTTGTTGAATTTGAATGTTACTATAATATAAACTTCAAAAGATGAAGAAAGACAAACATATATAATTTAGTATTTATAGAATTTTTTAAAGAATATCGTTACTAGAAAAGTTCTTGTAGCTTTTGCTTCTGCAACAATGTAAACAATGTAAGTGAGAGATTGCATTTTCTTTAGAGTATGTATTTTGATGAAACAAAACGTATGGCACAAATATCCGTAGGCAATTCGAGTATCATGAAGTGAAATGAATTACTTTTTTTAAAAAAGCATGTGAAAATTCATGATGAAGATTTTCATTTTTGTGTTATTTTTGCTTCACGAATCACAAACGTTCTGTAAAAATACGCAATAAGTGGAAGGTTTTTTTTATGCAATGTACAACTTTAAAATCAATACCATTTAAAATATTAATTAAAAAAGAATGATATTGAAAATTAGTTTTCTATTGCTCCCAAGGTACAAAATATCAAGCTGCAGATCCCCCATTACATGTATGGGGGAATTCATTGAGGCAATGAAACCCAGATAATATATGTTCATGCTCCTATCCCGCAATTACAAGAATCCAAGAGCTAACCTCTAGATTAGTAAGGGAATGTGGGGCAAAGTAAAATGGGGAAATATTTATACTGTGTCAAGAACTCTTCCTAACTGGTAATACAGTCGAACTCGAACCCTAATTTAACGAGAGCCCGGATTTTGCGAGAAAATTAGAAAAATTTGGTTGGTACAATATTAAGTCTATGGGAGCATAACTCGCTTTTGAAGCGAGCAATACTTCGTGATTTATGAAATTTCTACTGATTTCCAACTCGGCTTATCCTTTTTTGGTAAATTTTCTTTAACATTCCGAAGTCAACCGGAGATTGGTAAAAAATCGCAAATTCTGAGACCAAGCGATGACAGAACTTTTTTTAATTTTTAAAGTAAAGAAGCGTTTTAAAATGGGGTAGTTTCCTTCAGTCAAAAGTACTACTTTTAGTCATTAAAATGGATAGAATGAGCAAAAAAAATTACATGAACCCAGAAATTAGTTTTCTATTGTTTATAGTTGTTTAGTTTTCTATTTGTTAATTTTCGGTTGTATTAGTTTTCTATTCATTTTCCCAACAGTTTTTTTAAATATTTTTTTTTAATGTCCGATTTCTTTCAAACAAGGCGTGGTCTTTATGACGTCACAAATGATGCACTTTGGCGCATCTTTCTACCGCGTTTCCACGTTATGATAATCAAGCAGCGAATTACAAATTGCGCTCTACGCTTGCTGCCAACCATATCGTTGCCAATACACGTGAGTAAAGATGCTGAATTAAATATTTTGGTCCGTGAATGGCAACACTGAATGGCATTTCATCATTTGTGATGTCACACAACAGAAGTGT
Organism: Uloborus diversus; assembly: GCF_026930045.1. NCBI lineage: Eukaryota > Metazoa > Arthropoda > Arachnida > Araneae > Uloboridae > Uloborus > Uloborus diversus. The sequence goes on from NC_072737.1 coordinate 144,410,502, forward strand.
AAACAATGAAAGCGCACCGATTTAAGTAATTTTTTTAATATTATAATTAACGAAATTATTTAAAAAATGATCAGATCCTATGTTTTTAAGCATGCTCTTTCAGAAAAAAATACTTTTAAAATTTTGGAAGCGATCCCATTATGTAAGTGTGTTTTGTGTATTCCTCAAAAACAATGACACAAGAAAGAGATATTCAAACAGCTCAAAGTAAATTAACCACTTTTTTGGAACTGCACAGTGATTAAAAAGAAGAAAAAGGGAAAATATGGTGAAATTTTATGATTTTTTGGACGAATTTGTTTTTTTACGAGCACTCTGTTATAACGAGCAAACATCGGGGGCCCTTTGCGCTTGTTATTAGCGAGTTCGACTGTATTTTAATTATGTATAACACACTTACGCTACTCCAATCAGGAAAAAATTTAGCTCTGAGGATCAAAGCATATGATAATGCAAGCAATTTTCAAAAATTGATACTCTACTCATATTATAATATTTTGTTGCAAGTCAAAAACTATTTTTGTTATTACAAAATGATAAAGTTTTCAATATTAATATTTTTAATATTAGATTTACTATTATACAGTGCAGTTTAGCAGTAAGTTACCGCCCCCAAGCTAAGGTTGAGGCAGACTGGTATATTGCGTACAGAGCAGTATTTATTTAATTAATATTAAGCTTGTTTTTATTTTAAATGCGTACTAGCTGTGGCGCCCGGCTTTTCACGGTCCGCCTCGAAAATAAATAGTTATGTCTAGTGACGCGTGTTCAACACTGAGGCTTCGACCACAACAGAGAAAAGGAAAAAGAAAGTCAGTAAAACTTTTGCGGCAGATTGCGGGAAAACAAAAAGTAAACATTTTCAAATCGATTGCAGGAAAAGCCTCAAAACAAAAACCAAAGAAATTTTTCTGTTTCATATTCGAGATGGCAACTAGATCTTTTCATCTCACGATTTTCTTCACATGCATCTACAAATTTTAATAGAAAGCATTGTTGCGGAAAGTTGAGATGAAGCACTGAATAATAATTTGAATGGAGGAAAAGCCTTCGAAAAATAGGGATTTTATGCCGAAATCTAAGGGTCATAATTAATAGTTTTTAATTGATATCTCCGCTAATTATTATCGGAGGATTATGCTAAATAGCCAAACATGAAGACGGGAAGATGACGAATCCGTCGATACCTGGTTCGATGGTCAGTTCACTGGCGTTCGGGAGAAGAAGCTTGGACATAGATAGGTACATACATAGATAGATAGGTACATACTCAGTTTTTAATATGTATAAGATTACAAAATGATAAAGTTTTCAATATTAACATTTTTAATGTTAGATTTACTATTATACAGTGCAGTTTAGCAATAAGTTACCGCCCCTAAGATAGGGCTGAGGCAGGCTGGTATATTGCATACAGTGCAGTATTTGTTTAATTAATAGTAAGCTTGTTTTTATTTTAAATGCGTATCCAAGTAGTCAAGTGCGTGTGGGGCAAAGTTAAATAGGGATGCACCGTTTATACGTTTAAATTTATACATTTTTATCAGTTATACGTTTTTTAAAAGGGTCCCTGCAGAGTCTAATACGTATTAACGTATACCTACTTATCATACCTTTTCTTCATTTATACGCTTCTTTCATACAGTCCCTTCACAAACGTATAAACGGTGCTTCACTGTAGTTTATTTCGTTAACTTATTCAATTATTTATTAAATCAGTTATGCATTCATTTAAAAAAATTCATTAAAATATTCTTTCTTTCATCTATTTTCTTATTCATTCACTATTTCATTCACTCATTTATTACGTTTGTTTTGTGATTGGTAGACAGCGAATCACTGACCCCTTGCGGTATGGCTCGTGAATTTCATGAAAACTCTGAAAACAAATATTAGTCTCTGCTTTTTCCAAATCCAGAGTTTACTTGTAATGATTCTCTTTTCGTTCCCTCGCCCCCCTTTTTCGATTAAAACTGACACTGAAATTTATGCAAAATTATTATGTTTAGAAACACCACCGACAGGAATCCTTGATTGCGAAAAACTTTAATTTAACTGAAACAAATTCAACTTTTAAAAAATAATATTTTTGCCTTAAAAACAAAGTCAGGAAATGAAAAACAATGGAATCTCATGACAAAGTAAACATCGCCTAATTACCCACCAGGAAGTTGCAACTAGGGCTGAGGAGTCGGAGTCGGATTGATTTTGGGTTAGGGGAGGGATAAGGTCTTTAGTGTCAAAAAATTCACTTTTTTTAAAGAATTTTTTTTTAGGATATTATTTCATTAAATTTATTAAAACCTTTTGTGCAATGTTATGTATGGTTTTAAGAATATTCTATGAATTTTTGATCAACAAATTTCCACAGGTAAGCCGGTGAGAGAGCTTTTCCCACGGCACTTTTAGAAAAAGATCCGTGTTCACTGTATCTCAGCTATCTAAAATTAAATTATATTTGAATTTAGTCAAAATATAAATTTATCTCCCCCCCCCCATACGCTCTCAGATCTTGTTTTGGTTGACTTTAAAATTTTTGGCGGCCATTTGAAGTATAATAAAATAACAAAAAAGAAGAGGGCTTAGGAGATCGAAGCTGCTACAAAGGACTGCACTCTATGGAGCTGGAATTGATGCTTTTTAGCTTCTAAAACTTTAAACGCGTTTTTCTCAAAACCATTTTTTCAAAGACTGTGTTCACTCCCATTTTAAAAACATTCAAAATTAGTATACACATTCTGCACATATAAAACCTCCCCTTTACGTTGAGTTCGAGGTTCTTTTTAATGGGTTTTTTACTAACGAAACAACGGAATTTTGTGTGAAAAATAGAACTTTTAATTCTTTTAAAGGGGGGTCCGAATCGGACTCAGGAATCGGGAGTCAAGGGTTCAACATTTCAAGAGTCAGAGTCGACATTTTCCCTCAAAATCCTCAACTCTGCTAGTGCTTGCGGAATCGGAGTCGGACTGATTTTGGGGTAAAGGTGTTGGAGTCAGAGTTAAGTAGGAGGATCTGAAATTCCTGAAGCCGGAGTCGATGATTTCCCCTCCGACTCTACACTCCTGGTTGTAACCGAAGTTTGGGATCCGCTGTTTATGAACATACTTCAAACTTCACAAATGTTGATCTAGTAGTTAATGTACAGCAATTCCGAATTGAAGGAACTGGAACTCCCTTCATTTCAAACATTGCTGCCATTAAAAGAAATGAGTCTTCAAATTTAGCAATTCAGTTTAATAATATGCTCATCAGCTGCAGGCGAACGTAATAGTGTGCGCTCCGTTAGAGAATAGTGTAATAAAAGAGCGGAGTCAAATCTAAAACGTAGAAGGCAGTTATGATTAAACGTTATGGCCCAGTTTACATATAATTGATTACATAACCTTGCAAATTCTGTTGCACAAATAACTAATTATGGTTCTCTTTATATCAGGTTTTAGTGCTCTATTGAGCTATATCTGGTTTTAATGTGCTCTGACATTTCAAAAGTGCAGTGTGAAAAAAGGATATATGAAAAGCATTTGCATTTTTTGAACGATTTCGAAGAAGTATTTTTTTAAAAAGATTTATTTGTGGAAGGAGGGGGGGGGGGAATAATCTGACAACAGCTTGTAATTGGAAATAAAAAAAAATATCGTCTAGTTTTTATTTATTTATTTATTTATCTATTTCATTCCCTCAAAGTATTAGATGTAGGCAAGCTTTGAATTGAATTATACGTTTTAGATTTCCGTAAGTTTTAGATGAGGAAAACTATTCTTATTCCGCAATTACTTCTGAAAGGAGTACTCTCTCTCTCTCTCTCTCTCTCTCTCTCTCTCTCTCTCTCTCTCTCTCTCTCTCTCTCTCTCTCTCTCTTCTCTTTCTCTTTCTCTTTCTCTTTCTCTCTCTCTCTCTCTCTTTCTCTTTTTCGCTCTTTGTATTTAAATGCAAATCCACTACTATCGATGGACTTTGGAAAGTTATGAAACAGAAATGGCTAGTGCTACCTCACGAAATGTCCAGAAAAGTCTTTTTGTCACGAAAAACATGATGTAGACTTATAGTCCAGAAACAAGGTTATCAAATTAAACTAGGCCCACAATTTAAAGAGGTCAGGAGGAGCGGTTGCCCCCCTCCCTCTCAACTTTTAGAAGGCAATGTATTTTTTATTAAGTTCGAGTGATTTTTGATACTTTTGATGTAAATCGCTCGTTTGGAAAAAGAGTGCCACAATACGAAATTTTTAATTTTCTTTTTTTTTCGCTAAAGGGCTTCAAATGACGTTATCTTCATTGGAAAATAATGATAGATTTTTTGTTCTAATATTAACTACTGGAGAGCACAGCAAATTTACTTTTCTTACAGAAAATATCCTGAAGACTTAAATTTCAAACGCTTCTCCTGTACAATTTCAATTCTTCGTATTGTGGCATTCTTCCAAATGAGCGAAAAGTCCTTTGACCCCGTCTGGAAAAACGGTAGGTAGATTTTTTGGTAGATAGATAGAGAGATAGAATAGATAGATAGGTGGAAGTATATATATAGAAAGAAATAGTTAGCTAGATAGATCTGTAGATAGATAGAGAAATAGAGAAATAAAGGTATGTATAATGTAAGGTAATATAATATGATATAAAAAAATTAAAGGAAACAAAAAAAGAAAATCAATAATATGCTAAAAAGTATTTTGTTTGAGAAGAAAAAAAATAAAGAAATAAATAAATATAAAATGAAACTTATCCTCTTATATATAATAACCGATGATCGAGTAACCCGCGAGTTTCAACAACGAAACTCGCGCCACGGCATGATAATTTAATATTATGTTTTGGCAATGTTTAACATGCAGGGAAAGTCTTTATCGTGAGAAGACTGAACTCGATCTAGTCACTTAACGGTTTTACTGGTAAGACGTGTCATTTCAGGGGAATGAAGAAACGAAATAGCAGAGTTTTTTAAAAAATACCAAAAACTTTTCATAAAAGGACTAAATAACTTTTCTGGGTCAGAAAGGACAATTTAAGAATTCCTGAAGTTTTCGAACATTCCAAGAAAATAACACCACAAACGAAGAAAAGTGCGGCTCAAATCATGAAGAGAATTTATTACCATTATCTAGCTTTCAATCACAACTTTGAGTGTTGAAACATGCATATTTTTCTTATCGGAAAAGTTTGGTTTGAAATGGCTAGAACCGCATTTTTCTTCTTTTGCGGTGTCATTTTCTTGTAATTTTCGAAAACTACAGGAATTCTTAAATTGTCTTTTCTGACCCAGAAAAGTTATTTTGGCCTTTTGAGTGCATTATGAAAAGTGTTTGGTATTTTTAAAAAAATTCTTTTATTTTATTCTTTTTAGTGTAAATGTATTTCAGAAATGGAATATTTTTACCCTCACAAAACTTCAAGTTATTTTTTATATAAATGCTCGGTGCTAAAAGGAAAAAAAAAAACCTATATACCTGTCTAAAACTTTAAGCAAATGGCACTAAAATTTAATCCTTGTTCCTTTATAGGATTTACTGTCCAACCACGGATTGCATGGAATTTTCAAAGGTCCAGATAAGACGAATCTATGTGAATAAGGGGGAAAAATAAAAATTTGATGCGCGTATTCCGCTCATTTGAATGAGACTCTGCTTCTGCAAAAGCTGACATCGGTGAAAAAATAATAGATTCGTCAATTTCCGGCTATAAAACAGATGTTTGTCTTTCCATACAATCCGTGGTCAGACAGTATGCTTGCTAATTTCATGCTTGCTTCAGAGAAGCCTTGATTCAAAATTTTCATTACGATTGCTTTTAACATTACTCTTGCAAGGCTACAAAATTTGCAACAATGGGTTTTATACTTAAACATTTAATGTGGGAAATTACATGAAATTTGCTGTTTTCCATACTAACTGAGATAATAATTTTATTTCAGAATTTTAATTTTTCAGCGCTAAGTTGTACCTTAAGATTAAGCAAATTATTTAGTGAAATCCCGACGTCTCTAAGAGGTTTAGTTGCAGAGATATAAGCAAAACCAGGCCTCAGATTTCTCCGTGACAATCAGGCTAAGTATAATAAAAGTGTTTAAAAAGTGCTTAAAAATGGTCAGCGCTACCTATGATGAACGCTACCTACTGGAGTTAAAGATTGATCCACTGGAGTTAAGGTTAAAATTTCAACCATCAAAATATCACCAAACAGCAATGGCTTCGTTCAAATGTAGAAACAATTTTCACCCCTCATACCTTGACGGGCGACTTTCTAGTAAATAAATAAACACATAAAACTATCTGCATTACAAAAAAGTTCGAAAAAGAAAAAATCTCAAAGAAATTCGCTGGTTTTTCGCGATTTTTTCGTACCCTGTGCCTGAACACCCCTCTACCTGAAAATATAAGCATTCTGCATTGACTAAAACTGTCTAATCCATGACTTAAATATGCATACTTAGTTTATCTTTCGTAGAACTAAAAAATAAAATTTATAAAATACAATTAATATTTATCAAATTAATTTATCTTTCGTAGAAGTAAAAAATAAAATTTATAAAATACAATTAATATTTATCAAATTAATTTATCTTTCATAGAAGTAAAAAATAAAATTTAGAAAATACAATTAATATTTATCAAATTAATTTATCTTTCGTAGAAGTAAAAAATAAAATTTATAAAATACAATTAATATTTATCAAAGTAGTTGGATGCACGAAACCAGACTTATAATTTTGGAAGAGAAAAAGAATGATGCAGAGTCGTAAACATTCTATATACAGTGGCTCCCAAAAGTGTTCGCACACTTTGAAATTTTTTAGTAAAACCAAAATAACTCGAAACTGAATTCGAATATAAAGTCCAATATTTTTTCACATCATTCCTACAGTGGCTCCCAAAAGTGTTCGTACACCTACGATTTTCAATGAAATAGGCCATTATCCATTGGTTAGAATTAATATTTCGGAATAGGTATTTTATTATAAGATCTATGATCTATATTTAACAAAACTACATGAAAATTCTTAATAAAACATTAAAACATAATTTTTAAAAAATCAAAAACCAAAAATTGCCGGAAATTTTATCTCACAAAAGTCTTCGTACACTTTGAAAAAATGTCAAAAAATTAGTAAATAATCTAACTTTTTACAAAGTTATTATTTAGTAGAACATCATGCAGTATCAACAAGAGCTTTTAAACGTCTGGGATTAGATTTCATTGTTTTTTCTTGCTTTTTTTGCGTAATTTCTGAGTAAGTGTTCAACCCCAGTTTGAGTCTTACTGTTTCTAGCTCTATTTTCGTTTCAAAGCTGTATTTTTGTAATCTAGCCCCCAGATATCTCTAAATATGTTACATTAAGTTCAAATCTGGAGATTGAGGGGGTATTTCTAAGCTTAAGGACAATTTTTAAGGCACCAAACGCAAACGTGTGCTTCTTATTGTTATCTCGATAAAAAACAAAGTTGTTTCCGATTACCAAATTTTGGGCTAATAGTTTAAAATTGCTTTTTTAAATATTTAAATGAACAGCATGATTCATTATTTAATCAAAAAATTCCAAATTTCCAAGTCCTGATGCTGTAATGCACCCTCACACTAAAACACTTTCACCGTCCTGATTAATTGATCCAACTAAGCTCTTCAGATTAAATTCCTAGTTTTTTCTTTTATTTACAATTATACAACAATTTAACCCAAAATGTTAAATTTATTTTCATCTATAAGTAAGACGTTGTTCCAAAACGTTTTGAGCTTATTTATCGTTGATTTTGCGACGGAAAGCGTAAGCTTACTGTTATTCGCACGAACAAGAAAATTTCTGCAGGAAGAGGTCCCATTTATCCAGTTAATCAGAGAACTTGGCGAACAATTTTAGGAGAAAATTAAACGTAAAATGTTTCCTTCAATTCTGCAGAAATTTTTTCAGCACTTAAATGTGTATTTTTCATATTTTTTTTAACTGTAAACCTCCGATCACGCATTGTTAACTTTGCCAGATGACCTTTTCTTACCGTGTTTTTGATCCTATTCTTGTCTTTAAAGCATTTTATCAAGCACTTCACTATAGAATGGTATAAATTACCTAATTTAGAGACATTTCAATCCAATTTACCGCTACTGTGAGTAAACAATTCAAATTTCGAATGGTGTTTGTGGTGTTTTTCAAATATCAGTCATTTTAAAATAATAAGCACAATATTAAGGAATAAATAAACAAAAATATAAAGCCAAATGACTTTTAAGGGTCAAGACAATGCAAAAATAATTAAAAAAAAAATGACATATTATAGTTTTAATCATGAATTTATTCATAAAAATTTGAGTGTACGACGACTTTTGTGGCGTATTATTTCTCCGTCTCTTCTTTTTTTGACAAATTTCAAAAATAAAATCTGGCAATATTTTGAAAAAAACTACTGAGTTTTATTCAGAATGGCATAATAACGGTGTGAAAAAAAATTGGACTTCATATTCAAATTCAGTTTTGCGTTATTTTGGTTTTACTACAAAATTTCAAGGTGTACGAACACTTTTGGGAGCCACTGTATGTCATTCTAAATACAACCCATTGGTTTTTTCAAAATATTGACGGATCTTCTTTTTGAACTGGGTCAGAAAACGAAGAGACAGAGAAATAACACGCCACAAAAGTCATCTTACACTCAAATATTTTCGAATAAATTCATGATTAAAATTATCATATGCCGTTTTATTGATATTTTTGCATTATGTTGACATTTATAAGTCATTTGGCTTTAATTTTTTGTTTATTTATTCCTTAATATTGTGCTTATTACTGTAAAATGGCTGGTATTCGTACAAAACCGCAAATACCATTCAAATTTTGAATTTTTTTTCCCACAGTAGTTTTAAATTGGTTTGAAATGTCTCTAAATTAGTTAATTTATTTGTTTGTATATTAAAGTGCTTGATAAAGTGCTTTAAAGAAAGGAATCGGACCGAAAACAAGGTAAGAAAAGGTCAACCGGCAAAGTTGACAAAACGTGATCGTAGATTTAAAGTTAAAAAATTTATGAAAAATACACATTTGAGTACTATAAAAGTTTCTGCCGAGTTAAATGAAATATTTTACATTTAATTTTCACCTAAAATTGTTCGCCAAGTTCTCTGATTCGCTGTATTAAATGGGATCTCTTCCCGCAGAAATTTTCTTGGTCGTGCGAAAAACAGAAAGCTTACGCTTTTCGTCGCAAAATCAATGATAAATAAGCTAAAAACGTTTTGGAATCGCGTCTTACTTACAGATAAAAATTAATTCAACATTTTTGGTTAAATTGTTGTATAACTGTAAGTAGAAGAAAAAAATAGGAACTTAATCTTAAGAACTTAGTTGAATCAGTTAATCAGGACGGTGGAGGTGTTTTAGTGTGAGGGTGCATATCAGCATCAGGACTTGATAGTTTGTAATTTTTTGATGAAATAATAAATCATGCTGTTCATTTAAATATTTTAAAAACCAATTTTAAACTCTTAGCCAAAAATTTGGTTATTGGAATCAACTTTGTTTTTTATCAAGATAACGATAAGAAGCACTCGGTTTTCAACGTTTGCGTCTAGTGCCTCGAAAATTGTCCTAAAGTTTAGAAAATACCCCCTCAAACTCCAGATTTTAACTTAATCTAATGTATTTAGAGATATCTGGAGGCTAGATTACAAAAATAGGGCTTTAAAACAAAAATAGAGCTAGAAACAGTAAGACTCGAAGTGTGGTAGAACACTTACTCAGAAATTACGCAAAAAAAAAAAGAAAGAAAAAGAATGAAATCTATTCCCAGACGTTTAAAAGGTGTTATGAGTACTGTATGATATTCTACTAATTAATAACTTAATAAAAACTTAAATTATGCAATAATATATAGACATTTTATAAAGTGTACGAAGACTTTTGTAAGATAAAAATTCCGGCACTTTTTGGTTTTTGATTTTTAAAAAATTAAGTTTTAATATTTTTTTAAAAAATTTCATGTAATTTTGTTAAAAATTGTTCACAGATCTTATAATTAAATACCTATTCCGAAATATTAATTCTAACCAATGGATTGGGTCCTATTTCGTTGAAAGTCGTAGGTGTACGAAGACTTTTGGGAGCCACTGTATATATTTTTTTTCAGGAAACAAATGTGTGACCAAAGTAACCAATCAGGTATCAGATATCTTAGAATATCAATAAAGAAAGTTATTGTAATGAATTTATTTAGACAAAATCTTTTGGAAGCTTTTTTTTTTTTTTTAAATATTACGAGTTTGCTCATTCACTGGGTAGTGTTCATTCACTGGTTGATCTACCCTACACACTCATAGCAAAAAACATTTCAGCAAACCAGTGAGAAGTTCGCAAATTTGGTGCGGCTATACCTCAACGAAGTGAAGAAAGAAGCTACGGTATAAAGCTACAAATCACCACCTCATAGCTAGGCAGAATGGGTCGTTTCCGAAATTTTAAAAGTAATTTTTTCGGAAAAAGCATGCGTAAGAACATAAAATTTGAGCATTTTTTAAAAATTTGACAAAGTTTATTATTTTTTAAAAAATATATTAATTGGTGCACAGATTCAATTTTATTCTTTAAGCTTTTGCACATGACATCACAAGTGATGAAATGCCATTCACTGATGCCATTAGTGCAGAGCGCAATATTTAATTCGCATCTTTACTCATATGTACTGGCAACGATATGGCTGACAGCAAGCGTAAAGAGCAATATTTAATTCGCTTCTGAATTATCATACGATGGATACGCGGTCGACAGCAAGCGTACCCGTGTAGTAGCACCAAAATACATCACTTGTGACGTTATAAAGACCACACCTTGTTTGAAAAATCGGACATTAAAAAAAAAAATTTGAATATAAAAGATTTCCCTCTCTCCATATATATATATATATATATATATATATATATATATATATATATATATATATATATATATATATATATATATATATAATAATTTTTGCTTTCTATCAACTTCAGTGACTATAAGTAGTACTTTTGACTGATGGAAACAACCCCATTGAAAAACTGAATCGCAAATTTTGAGTCGATATGCATATTGGCAACGCACTTTACTGTATGCCTACAAACTGAGGTAATAAAGGAAATAAACATATCATTGCAAAGAAATAAAAGGTGGAGAGACGGAAGCCTATTAATCTTGAAGCAAAGATCCCAAGTTACATCGTAGTAAACTTCAATTTAATGATACCGGATTTAACGATTTCCTCAATTTAATGATACATTTCACTGGTCCAGATTTGACTACATTGAATGTCTATGCTCCTCGATTTAAGAGTAGCCTGGATTTAACGATAACTTTTTCCATTCTCTTGAAAATCGTTAAATCGGAGTTATACTGTATTTGAAGTAAAACATTGGAAGAAATCAGGTTCCTTTCATTGGTTTCACGCAAAATGTTTGTCGTAGGTGGATCACGTAGCGTGGGATCTTCGCCTCAGTTGTTCCTAAGCCAATGACTGAACTTCCTTCCTCTAATTACCGATTCCAGCTCCAAGAATCATATACGTCTGATGTATGCTAATTAAAAAATAATTGAAAAAGTTTCAAATAGGTATTTTTGGGGAGGAAAAAAAAATAAAAACCTTTTACGGCAAAGTAGTTTTTTTTTTTTTTTTGCATGCACTTGAAGCGTGTCATAGAAACTAACTTGTGGTAAAATGTGCGTAGTCGATCTAAATCAAATAAGAAAAGCGAAGTCTTTTCTTTACAACTCTGTGAAGCCTTTATCGTGTCTTTAAATCAAACGAGCTGATGTGTGCATCACAGGACTTCCTTTTACTCCAATTTAATGTCATTTCCCTATTATTGGCAATTTTAATGTAATTCAATAATTTACTCTCTAAATATCAAAAAAAAAATGATCAAATTAAAACCAAATTTTAAAAAAAATCGCCAAATTTGTCACCAAATTGCCAACAAAACTTGGCGACCAAAAGACTGGCTATATATCGTCAAGTGTCTGCCAAACGATAACACCACTTGAGTTTACATCGAAATTAACAAGGATTCTCCCCCAAACAGGGACAAATACCCCTTTAGAAACACCCGAAGGCAACCAAAAGGGGAGGTGCACAACTAGACCCCACTAGAAATCTACGTACCAAATTTCAACTTTCTAGGACATACCGTTCTTGAGTTATTGGACATACATCCGCACATACACACATGCATATGTACATACAGACGTCACGAGAAAACTCGTTGTAATTAACTCTTTAATTGTTAAAATGGATATTTCGCGTGTCTATACGTTCTTAAGCACTTATCCACGTGTGGTCGAGTCGAAAAAAAAAAACGTTCAATCGGGGGTAAGCAAAATGGAAATTAAGGTCGATTTTTGAGTAAAAAATTTTTCGCGAATACAATGCTTCCTTTTTTGTAAAAGGAAGTAAAAATCAGCTTGGATGCATATTTAGTTCGAAATATTTTTATTTATGACAGTAAAATGAATAGTAGAAAAGAAAAAAGAACATCCGAAGTTATTAGCAATAGTATATATATTTTTTTTCGTTTTGTAAATGTTGGTACTAACTAATGGGGGGCATTACTAATGTTGGTACTAACTTTTATTATTGTTGGTATCAATTAATGCTATTGAAAGCCATATGGCTGACTGTTTCCGAAAGAACTAATTGAATTTTAGAAGCATAAAATTATAATATGTGCACTCAAATAATTACCTTTCGTCAACTTATGCATTTATAAATCCATTCTTGTGTAAAAAAATACAAAATGTGTTCAAAATGATTTTCATCCATAACGTTCCACATATTTCCGAAACTGAATAGATTTTGTAATGTTGCCACAAAACGCAAACTTTGCAGGAAAACTTTATTGCTTATTCCAGCAGCAAAATATGATGTTTTACAGATTGAAATTATTTTTAAAAAGGTAAAATGTTACCACAGAGACGAAATCTAACCACTACTGTCTGACCACGGATTGTATGGAAAAACAAACATTCGTTTTACAGCTGTGATTTTTTTTTTACCGATGTCAATTTTTGAAGAAGCAGAGTCTCATTCAAATGAGCGGAATACGCGCATCAAATTTTGACTTTTCCCCCTTATTCACATAGATTCGTCTTATCTGGACCTTTGAAAATTCCATGCAATCCGTGGTTGGACAGTAAATGTCTTCATAAGCTCTTTTTTTTCTTCGTTTTTATTTTTGTCAGAAACATTGTATTTTATCTATTTCTAAAATTTCAACTCAGTGTCTTTAACTTGAATTTTTCTGAACATATTTTTTTGTAAATTTTATTCATTTATTCTTTCACAGTTAAAACACATTTTTACTCACTTGGCATATTTAGCTCAATTATAACTGTCGTCAAAAAAAAAAAAAAGAAAGAAAGAAAATAAGAAAGAAGAGAAAAAAGTGAAACTTTTCCAAAAACTCACAGACTGTTCCCTCAACAAAGCATAAATGCTTGCATGTTTTGTTTTCTGCAAAAATTGTAGTATTTTCTTTATTACTTATTTATTTATTTATTAATTATTCTTACTCATATTTATGTAATTTATGCAATGGTTCAGTCTTAAATCCCGCCGTGAACTTTTGTGGTCTCTTTTTTTTTTTTTTTTTGTATAAAACCCTTAATAACTTAATTGACTGTACAGATATTGTCAATTGCATCCAACTTGCTATCCCAAATAAGATTCCTGGAAGTCATTTATGTTTTTAAAATATCTTTACTAAATTTAATTAAGTTCATAATTTTTGTCCTATTTAAGTTTATAAAAATTTTAAGCAATTACTGTTGCGATTTAGGTATTTTCAATGCGCCATTGTATGGTTTTAGTCTAAATGTTTTTAATTCTTCAAAGATTTAATTCATTTTAATTGCTCCCGTCTTGAGTTTGATTTTATTTTAATTGCTACAGTAACAGGATTTTTTACTCTGAAGTGTGCAATACATTTTACTCTATACTTAATAATAAAAGCTGAAGAGTTTATTTGTTTGAATGCGCTAATCTCAGGAACTACTGGTTCGAATTGATTTTTTTTTCCCTTTGTGTTGAATAGTCCATTTATTGAGGAGGCTATAGGCTATATAACATCACGCTATGACTAATAAGAGTGGAGCAGGAATAAATTGAATTTAAATTAATAATATTCAGGATCCATTTTTTGTTGCATCAATAGTTTAAACTATTGGTGCCCTAATAGCTTAGTCGGTATAGCGCTGGATCAGCAGCCCTAGGGTCTCTAGTTTGAACCCCGCTGTGGGAGGGAAGATTTTCAGCATTTATTACCCGGCTCATTCAAAATATAAATCAAGGGTTTTCAATTATTTTTTATTTAAAAAAAAAAAAAAAAGATTTTTTTTCCCGGTTTTCTTATTTAACAGAAAAAATCGATGTGGATGAGGATGTGTGATTTTTAACTATGCATACGTATATCATAGCATAATGTCCTTGAAATAGTTTTTTAGTTCATTGCTGTTTCATTAGCGCGGGTGAAACCGCGGGGCACAGCTAAAAACAAGTAAAGGAAATTATAAATTGTTTCTCAATATTATTACTGACCAAGGCAACGCTGGGTATGTTTGCTGGTTAGTAAATGAAGGAAAAAAATATTTTTCAACAGTTAAAAAAAGATCTCTTAATAATCCTTTTAACAAATTTTCAAAAAAATAAAAAAATAAAAAAATCCTGCAGTTTTTCTTGGCAAAATATCGCTAAATCTCTCCTCCACTTTCTTTTAAAATTAATTTCCTGAACATCCTAAGACGAAGCGCTCTTTGCTAAAACTTGTCCTTCGTGCCTCGAGCAGTTGAACTGAAGATTTATGGCTCGGATTTCCCTGCTGCAAAAGTTTGTGCAGCAGAAGACACCACACGAAATGAGCTTTTAATTGCGTTGGTTATTTTGGGTGTATTGTAGAACTTTCGCTGTAATAAGTACATATTTTAGTCGACTTCAGTTTCTAAACATCAGTTTCGTAATGAATTTGTCGATTAATCTTTTTGAACGAAAAAACGTTGTTGTTTTAAAATCACATTACTGGATTTGCATTCCAGTTTTAAATGACTTGAATTCTTCTACAAATAAAGGGTGCTTTTTTTTTTAGAGGTATAGAACTTTAAGTCGGGAACACTGTTTGATCTGTGGGCCATTTTGATAGTTGTCACTTGTTTTGAGTTTAGTTTGGTTTGCCATTTCATCATGAATAGACAACAGGACGGTGCAATATCCACACAGAGCGTGTCGCAATTGATTTATTGAAAGAAACTTTCAGTGAACGAATAATTTCGCTTAATAGACCCGTGATTTGGCCTGCAAGATCATGCGATTTAACTACGCTAGACTATTTTTTGTGGGGCTGTGTGAAGTCTCGGGTTTACACCGATAAGTCACAGACGATTGACGCCTTGGACAAGAACATTCGCCACATATCATTCACATACGGCCCCCGTTGCTGCAAAAAGTGATAGAAAATTGAACTTAACGATTAGACTTTCTCCTAGCCAGACGAAGTGGCCATATACCAGAAATCACATTTAATTAAAAATGGCAAAGAATCATCTTTCGAATAAAGCCAAATTCATGGCAATTAACATCATTTAACGGCGTTTTATTTGAACCTAAAGTTCTATACCTCTAAAAAAAAAACACACCTTTTATTACGCTGCGTATTGATAAATACACCCAAACCTGTTTTACGCGGTGGATAGGAACCGCATAAAAAAATTCTCACGTAGAAAATTACCCCAAAACTTACGAAATAACAAGGAATTCCTTTTTTAAACGAAATCAAAATTAACCAAGTGGTGATAATTTTGCAGAATCGCCAGACAAAATTTCCGTAATAAGGAAATTTTTGGTAGGTCCCAGTAACCTCTCATCGGGATGCCCTTATCGTTACTTGAAGATATACCTCTCACTCGTTTTATAAATAGTAATTTCGTAAATTGAGTTCCAATGTGGTTGACATTTTCATGTACCGCACAAAAAACAAATCGCGCAAAAATAGACCGCACAAAAGCATGTTTGAGTGTGCACACATACACAAGTGTGTAACAATAAAAAAATACAATGTAATATTTTTTTTAAAAGAATTTCATTCAATAAAAAAATTAAACGTTCTCAGGCTTTTAAATATTTCTATGCTTTTTTTAACTCTCTATTAGATCTAACCTTTTTCTCTTACATTTTTATTATTATTTTTTTAGAATACGTAAAAATGGTAATCTTTATCTTTACTAATAATAAAGCTGAAAGTCTCTCTGTCCGGATCTCTCTCTTTCGGTCAGGCTCTCTCTCTGTCCGGATCTCTGTCTGTCAGGATCTCTGTAACACGCATAGCGCCTAGACCGTTGGGCCGATTTTCATGAAGTTTGGCACAAAGTTAGTTTGTAGCATGGGGATGTGCACCTCGAAGCGATTTTTCGAAAATTCGATGTGGTTCTTTTTGTATTCCAATTTTAAGAACAAAATTATCATAAGAAGGACGAGTAAATTACGAAATTATCATAACGTGGAACCGTAACATGGGCACAAGCCCATCATTATTATTTCCAATAATGAATCTAATAAAAAGTCATTTGAACTAAATAAAATACATTTACTTTAAAGTTAATATTTCTTAGGAAATAAAAAAATGATTTTTAAGTACATTGTTATTATTCACAATAATCAAGTTTATAAAACATATTGTTCTGATCATGTCATAGAATCTACGTGAATTCTATGATATGATAAGAACAATGATTGTACGAAACCACATTTACTTCATTATTATTTCCAATAATGAAGTTAATAAAAATTCACTTAAACTAAATAAAATACATGTACTTTAAAGGTAATATTTCTTAGGAAATAAAAAAATGATTTTTAAGTACATTGTTATTATTCACAATAATCAAGTTTATAAAACATCATTGTTCTGATCATGTCATAAAATCTACGTGAATTCTATGATATGATAAGAACAATGATTGTATGAAACTACATTTACTTCACTATTATTTACAGTAATGGAGTTTATGAAACATCATTGTCCTTATCCTTTCATAGAATAAATGAAATTTTATTCCCCCATTCACGTAATTTTATTGATTAATAATTGGTTGAAATAAAAGGAAAATACCTTTGCCCTTAAAAGTAACTATCTTAAACGTTAAATTAATGTTTACAAAGTGAATTGTTATTATTTACAATAATACAGTTTATAAAACATCATTGGTCTTATCGTGTCATAGGATCTACGTGAATGGTTATATGAAATTACATTTCTTTATTATGATTTACAATAATGAAGTTTATGAAACATCATTGTTTTTTATTATTTTATACAATCTACGTGAATGCGAATGATCATGTGAAATTACATTTACTTCATTAAATTTGCTTTATTAGTTAAGAATTCATTATTAAATTAAACAAAAATACATTTATTTTAAAAATAAATTTTCTTGAATTGAAATCATTAATATAAAGCACATTGTTATTATTTACAATAATCGAATTCTTGAAACATCATCGTTCTTACAATGTCGTAAAATCAACGTGAATGAGTATTTGAAATTACATTTACCTTATTAAGTTAATTTTAATTATTTAAAATTCCTTCACATTAAATGGAAATACATTTACTTTGAAGTTATTTCTTCTTAAACTTCAAAATAATGATTATAAAGTACATTGTTATTATTTGCAGTAATCGAGTTAAAACGTCATTTTTCTTATCAAAAAAAAAGAGAGTTGTAGAATATACGAGAATGATGAAATTACATTTACTTTATTTAAAATAATGGAGCTAATAAAACATCATTGTTCTTATGTAATGGAATATGAATGAGTGATTACATAAAATTACATTTACTTTATTCTTAATTAATTTGAACTAAATGAATCTACATTGTTTTTGAGAGTAAATTACTTAGACTTTACAATAAGGTTTACAAAGCACATTGTTAATGATTTACTGTGATAGAGTTTATACGAAATCTCTGTTCTTATCGTATCATAGAATTTACGTGAATGATTATGTGAAATTACATTTACTTTATTATTATTTACAATAATCTTTACTAATAATAAAGCTGAAAGTCTCTCTGTCTGTCAGGATCTCTGTCACGCGCATATCGCCTAGACCGTTTGCCCGATTTTAATGAAATTTGGCACAAAGTTAGTTTGTAGCATGGTGCACCTCGAAGCGATTTTTCGAAAAATCGATGTGGTTCTTTTTCTATTCCAATTTTAAGAACAAAATTATTATAAGATGGACGAGTAAATTACGAAATTATCATAACGCGGAACCGTAACATGGGCACAATCCAATTGGCGAGAAAAATCACCAAACATTATTTGTAAATATACAGGTGAACCAAAAGACCTTTTAATTTTCTATTACGGGTAAAGCCGTGCGGGTACCACTGGTAGAGTTTATAAAACATTATTGTTCATATCATATCATAGAATCTACGAGAATGATAGTAAGAAATTACATTTACTTCATTATTAACTCTTTTGAATTAAATGAAACTGCATTTACTTTGAAAGTTCCTTTCTAAGGTTTAAAAAAATTTACATAGAACATTTTCATTTTTTATAAATATAGAGTTTGTAAAACATCACAGTTCTTATCATACCTTAGATCTAAGAAGCAATATTTTTTTGTATACTTCTTCGTTTTAAATTGGCACTTCTGAGGGGAAAATGTCTCTATTCTGTAGTAAAAAATAATAAATTCAAAAGAAAACAAAACGCAATACAGAGATTGCGCTTCTTAATGCTGAAGACGTGCCTCGGTTCAAATCAGAGAAAATTCCCCCTCGTAAGTGCAACTCTTAAATCAAATGCAATGCCTTGACAGCAGTTTTTCCATTTTTTTTTACAAACCCCGTTAGAACTTTCCATGGGATAGAGCCATTAAAGTAAATAACTGCTACGGCTATTAACGTAATTAAAGCCACTTCCATACCTTTGTGTAAAAAAAAAGTCCTAAAGCGTTTTATGAGCTTTATTAACGTTTCCTAAACGCATACTTAAAACATTATGTCGTAAGATGTTTTAAAGTCTCGTGTAAATGCTGAGTAATTTGATGTAGTTTTTAAAGTGAAGTTTTTTAGATGTTTGAATAATATGAAAGCTTGAACAAACAGCAAAAATTAGCATAATGAATACTTATTTCTATGACTTTTTTTTGATTGGGAAATATTATATGCATTATTTAGCAATTACATAGGATTAAGTATTTATTTTTGGTATTTATGTATTTAACACCTTCTTCAGTTTTTACTTTCAATTCTTGTAATCAATAACTTATATAATCTTTTACTGAAGGACTTCAAATAATCTAGAGAAGGGGGAATTTTATTCTGATAATAAAAAACTAAGCGGAGAGAGGCTTATTTATTAATTTGTTTCAAAGCCTTTATTATTTTTTAAAGGGCTTTTTTATTTTATTTTATTTTGTTTTTTACTTTGGCATAAAAAGCAAAGAAAGGTACATCAGTCTCAGGGAGCAGTCAACAAAGGTGCATTCATCTTTGGGAAAGGGTAGGTCGCCCTTAAAAAATGTCTAGGAAAAATAGGGTGGTGTGCCTTGGGCATAAGTGTACCTAGGTCCAAAAGTATTTTTAGCTTGTAGTGATATGCCAAAGCTACATATTTAGTTTGCACCTTCACAACCAAGCTGCCGTGGGCAGTCTCTTTAACAAAAATTAGTTACATACCGTTTTACTAAGTAAGGAGGGGGAGCATTATCCAAGGTATCCCAAAACGATTCCCGCAAATTCTGTAACATTTTAAATCGCACCAAAAGAACCCACAATAATTGAAATTTTCCAAAATAACTAAAGCAAGTTTAAGGGGATAACGAGGGCGCGGCCACATTTTTTTAAACAGTTCGTTCTTCAGTAGACATACAGAGAAGGTAAGACTCCATGTAAAAAAATAAGCATTAACTGATAAATCTTTTTAAACATGTGAAGTTTAATTTTATATTTCGGAAATTCTTCAAATTTGTATACTCTTAAATTTCGTGTTTTCGTTTCTAAATGAATACTATATTTTGCTCTTTTTACTTACTGCTACTTTAGTTTTATGAGTAAGGAAGAATCTAGATTTTAAATCTCGTCAAAAAGGTGTGTTTTAAGTTCTTTCACTTAATACAGAAAACAAATGCAAGGAACGATTGTTTCTCATAATTATTGCTAACCCAGGCAACGCCGGGTATTTTCGCTAGTAATATATATATATATATATATATATATATATATATATATATATATATATATATATATATATATATATATATATATATATATATATATATATATACATGAATAAACAATCTAAATAAAATTGAATATGCAAAAAGCAAGAACATCAAAATTAAAAAAGGTGAACCAGGGACCGACACTTTCTCAAGGGGAGGACTGGTCCCTTAATTCACAAGGCCCTTTCTGTTTAGCAAGAGGGAAGGTCCCAATAACTTGCTACCCTCCCCGAGAGTCTTGGAGGAAAATTGAACAAGAAAACATACCTGAAAAATAATAAACGAAAGCGTTTTCAGGTTTACCCTTGAGAAAGTTTAGGTCCCTGGTTCACCTTTTTTAATTTTGATGTTCTTGCTTTTTGCATCTTCAATTTTATTTAGATTGTTTATTCATGAATATGTTTGTACTGTTTTTGTTTCTAGTTTCTTTGCGCTGGCATTACAGTACACTTTATTATTTACTGTTTCATTTTTTTCAATATCTTTGAATTTATATTTAAAATATGGTTTTAAAATGTATCTCATGTTGTGTATACATATATAGTCGAACCTCCATATATCGAGCTTCCACATATTAAAATCTTCTATGTATCGAAATCCCAGCAAATTTCTATGTTCATTACATAGAAAAATAGTTTCTATGTATCGAAAAAATCTCTATATATCGAAAAATATTTCGAGACATTCGTAGGTTTTTTTTTCCCACTTACTATTTGTCTCATGAAAAATGAAGGTTAGCGGAGAAAATTATAATCACTAAAGGTTGCTACGAAACTCATAAAGAATCTGGGGTTCAGGGGTGTGTAGATAGGGTCGTTGTTCCGTTCTGAAGTTCTTACATTCCCTCAAATTTATTTCAAATCCTAGTTGCAACCAGTAACACTGTAAAATCAGTTTCAAGTTATCCTTTTTGTCTGTTGATTATCATTCCTAGTATTTCTAGCTTCAGTAAAAATCATTCAAGTTAAGTAGATTGATTTTTTACTTTTCTCTCGATTACATTGTCAAAACGAAAATCCCCTAATATGCGGCGGTTCAAGTTGAATTGCCAAAGAATGAAGGTGTATGAAGGCGCAAAAATGAAATTTCTGTTAACTTTTTAATTATTAATTTTCATTTAATCCGATGTTCGTTTAAATTAGAAATTGGGTTTCATGCACGTAAATTAGTTTTAATTTTAATGTTTTAGGATTTTTTTTTATGGCAAAATAAGATTGTTTCGATGTATCGAAATTTCTATATATCGAATTTTTTTCCGGCAGTTTTCTACTTCGATATATGGAGGTCCGTCTGTATATATATATATATGTATGTATGTATGTATGTGTGTGTGTGTGTGTGTGTGTGTGTGTGTGTGTGTGTGTGTGTGTGTGTGTAGCGTAAAGAGGAGCAAGACAAAACCGTAAAAGAGAGCAGCACGGCTGTCAAACATGATAGAACGTTTTAACACTTCATGATAAAAACGAAACAAAAGCCAATGATAAAAGAAAAAGATGTCCAGAAGAACAATACTTTGTACCGAGTAATAATTCATCTCCAATCATTACGATCATCGCCATCTTGTTCTTCGCCTTTCTCATTCAAGATAATGGTCTCACGAGCCATAGGGCTTCTTGAAAAATGAAAGGAGGCATTTTGAGCTTCAGGAAATGATTGCGTGTAATTGCTGGCTCTACACGAGAGACCCTTTTTCTTTGTCGGGAGAGGATTGCGAGGAAAGCCATTAATACCTCATCTCTTGTAAGGTTGTCTGTTCATTTTTTTTTCTTTTTGGAAAGTGTGGGATGAAATGTAATGAATTGAGTTCAGTTTTGATTGCATCACTTTCATTCGCCTGACCGAGGATGAAAGATATAATGGTTTTAAAAATAGCGATAATTTTTGGAAAGCGTAACAAGCAAAAATTTGCCTTCATTCAAAACCTAATTTTGCATATAAATGACAGACAGACTCCGTCTCAGGCTTTCCCCATTAATGAATAATAACTTCAAATTAATAAAATAATGTTATGTGAACAAAGTTCAAAACATTTTCAGACACTAATACATTACTTTTTGATTGATAAAATACTGTTAGTTTTTCTTTAAACTCTCGTTGGAACTCTGTTAACTATTTTCAATTAACTAGTTGAGAACATAATTAGTGAGCCGTCTGGCTTTTAATATCATTGGCGAGTCCGTATCCACGAACGTGGGATGCCGGTAAAGTAATAAAGGTTAACAAACTGAACAGGAGACACAAGCAACTAAAATCCAACTCAAAGCGGTGTTTTTTTTTTTTTTTTTTTTTTTTTTTAATTGTAAACCATCCATATCAAGGTTCATCTGTAAATCCGTATTCCCATTTTGTAACTAGTGGACTAACTGTTTCAAGAATAAAAAGCAGGAAGAATTTCTGGTTTTTAAATATTAAAAATTGTAGTACTCAAAGCGATTTTTAAAAGTTTAAAGTTTTGCAAAATTATTAAATAATTACATGTGACACTGAGAGATGGAAGGGGGCATTTTGTGTGGGGGCATCATAGTGAAGTGTGACATTTTGTGACAAAGTGGAAAGTGGGTCAAAAACATTGAAAAAAAAAGGTTTGACGTCATTTCTGAACAGCCTCTGTATACACAATTCACGATAGGTGTTAATGGGTAAACGTATAGGAATATGACATTTTCGGCTTAGTTTAATAACCTAATGTTTTTACGCGTAATATTCTCGAGAACTTGTCACTGATTTGAAGCGTTGGTTTTCGTCATGCTTTTTCTAAACAGTGATTCAAGGCGCCTGTTAAACGTAACTGGATCACAAAAAAACATATCAATCACAAGAAAAACAGCTGAGTAACAGCAGAATGAAAAAAAAAGAGAAAACACCGAATAAAAAACAGTCTACACTTTCTAACGCCGGCAACCGAGGACGAAATTTCAAAGGCCAAAGAGTCAAAGAAGGGGGACGAAAATAACTTTGAAGATGTTTTGTGTTGTCTCGCAGGGACACCTCTCTTTAGCTGCACCTTCCACGTGGTTAGTAGCAGCGCAAAGATTCGACTCCTTCACCCACTTGTGGCGGCGAATCCTCTTGGCGTGAAAAGTGGGAGAAATAGAAGAAAAAAAAAACTCGAACCGCAAATAGAAAGAGATGAAATATTTTTACTTGTCATCCCGTCTTCGAAAAGATGAGTAAATTTTTCCCTTCCAGATGTTCCGTCTTATTCTTTTCGGAGGAGTTCGGAGAGTGTGTTTGATGGAATGTTTCAGCAAGAGATCCACTTGATTTGAAGTGGAAGGATCGATATGGCTTTCTCTACCGCACATGCAAGTGACGCTTCCCCTGAAGGCTCTTCATTTTTGTTTGAAATTTCGTTCCATTTTTTGAAATGTTTGCTGTCACCCCTTTTCAATTACGGGAGAACCTCATTTATCTGACCCTCGTTCATTCGAGTTTCCGAATAACCTGGATTGAATTTGTAGATTTTCTAAAAAGGTTTAGCTTCACACAAAAAATAGTTTGGAAGTATGACGGTAAGAATAACTATACTATACGTACGTCAAACGACCACTTTTTTATTTTGTTAAATATACAACTCCGCTACAAATTGTGCAATAAGTATAGTTATTTAACAACTATCATGATGTACTTTTAACATCAGTCCAACATCACTCCAGAGTAATATCATATTCGCCAATATGACGACTTCCTGCTCTACGTGAAGTGAACCTAAACGCAGCAAAATGCTCAAGTCATTCAGTTTACACCTTACCATAAACGAATATGCCAAATACAACTAAATAAACACATTTTAATTCATCTAAAAGAGCATTTTTTTAAGTAGTATTACGTTAAATCAAGTTTTTAAAAATCAGAAAAAGTGCTCCCAAACAGCAACGCAGCAGACTAGAATCAAGAAAGTTCCAAAACTAAATAGTGTTCCTGGCTGCAACCAGAAAAAAAGTCACCGTTGCCTTCACCGTGTCAGACCAGATAAACTTAGGGGGACGAAATTGGGCACGGGGACGAAATATGGCTACTTTACCTTAGTGTTGTGCTGCATCTGTTTGCTTTTTCTTTTTTTTGCTAACAAGTAACCTCGTTATTATCGACTTCCATAACTTCTCTAAACCGAACTACTTCTGTCTGTTCTCAAACTCCGCGACTAGCAGCTGCGAACGGTTCCAATTGAAAAAGGGGTGATGGCTTAAGGAAGCGCACTTCCCAATGCATTCAGCTTTTGCTTGCTCGTTACTTCCTTCTTGCTATCACCCCTGTTTTGATAAAATCAGAAGAGACCTGACGCATGCGCAAATTCGAGTAAGGTTTCGTGTTAAAATATCGGACAGTACAAGGCTACCAACTTCAAAATTATTACCTATATGCTCTGTTTCAATTTTACTGGCTTTCTCTAAAATTTCGCCACCATTTCATATAATAAGTCGTCTTTGTTGCAATCTTGAAAACCGTAGCTGCTAAATTATCATACTTAAAATCTCTCAGCAAAACTGTTTCCACAACTTTATTGAGTACGTGATGCAGAACCGTTAATGAGGTACAAAATTATATCTGGTTAAGAAAAATTATACTACCACGCTAAATGTTACGTTTAAAACAAGGTAATTTCAGTCACGTCCGTAACCAGACTTTTGCTTCGGGGGGAGTTTTGCCTAACACATTCTCGTGAAATCTATATGATCAATTACGTATGATTTTATATATATTCTATTGATTTTTGTTATAATGGGTTATTCAATACAAACATGAAAGATGATGAATCTATTTCATGAAGGAAGGAAGTTGATGTCTGCACTACATAACTTCCTTGTACCCCTTTTAAATTAATTTGTCTTTTTGATAGCTCAAAATAAATAAATAAATACGTGAACTCATATGCACGCATTCGAAGTAATACTTCATAAACATTTATTTTTTGACAATAATAAGAATAAGACTATTCAAATTTAAAGAATTTAGATGTTTTTCTTAGGTGCTGGTTTTCAAAATCATAAAAAAAACACTGCATCGTTTTGCAGAAGTGATGTTCGCAATTATTATAAGGAAAAAATAATGCAGATATACAACACTGAACTTGCACACCTATTCAATAAAAAAAATAATAAGAAAATGAAATATTATTAATAATTTTTCAGCAAAAAAGTATGATAAGAAGCATTTTTGGAATGGATTTGAAAAATTTCGAAAAGGAAACCTAAAAACCCACCCCTTGAAAAAGGTCTGATTTAAGTTATGTTCTTGCAATAATGTAGAAAACCAAAATCCATAACCAAACATAAAAAAATATGCAAAACAATTATTAACACCAAAAAGAAACATGCAAACATACCAAAAATTGTACTTTTTAGTACCCCCTCCCCCTTCCCCTGACAAAAAAAGTTAAAAATAAAAAAACTCACATGGAAATATAATAATTTCAACTTGTGTGTGTGTGCGCGCGCGCGCATGTAGATAGATAGATAGAGAAACAAATAGAAATAGAATAATCGAACTGGCTCGGTATAGAAAAACAGCAAGCATTTCATTAATATTGTATAGTTACGGAAAGATAGCATCAATGTTAAAGAATTTTCGAAACAGAATTTTTTATTCTAATGAACGGTAAGTTTGCTTATTTAAGGGATAATGAAAAGGATTAAATGGATTAAAATAATAAAAAGGATTATTTTCGTATGTTACAATGTATAAAATCATACACATAAGCAAGCATAATGAAATATATAACAAAATCATCAACAACAAAAAACAACCAACCAAACAAAAAATGATCCTTTTCTGTGCCGAAAAAAAAAACGTAGCTCTAAGTACAGAAAATCTCACGTGAATAATAAATTCAACGTATGTGTGTGTGCGGGCAGGTATGCGTGCGCCTGTGTGTGTTTAGACAGATAGATAGATAGAGAATCAATTAGAAATAGAATAATCGAAATGCCTTGCGATAGAAAAACAGTTGGGTAGACCGGGGCACGTTTACACGTATTTTTTTCAATGAATTTTCTAAATTTTCTGTTGTAACTGAGGAAATTTTTGACATTGCGGTTTTATGAAGCAGTTAATGGAGTCAAAATTGGTATATTCGGTTGTTACTGAGTTTGTGTTTTTAACCATTAAAAAAATTATTTTTGAGTCCAAGTCGGTTACGTAAACGTAGTCCGGACACGGGGCACGTTTATGCATATTTATTTTGACACCTAACGTGGTTCTGTTAGCTTTTTGAACATAGTCTTACCATTGTTAAAATAAAGCAAATTTATTACAGACTAAATCTTTACTAATAATAAAGCTGAAAGTCTCTCTGTCCGGAGGATATCTGGATGTCTGTAGGATGTCTGTGACGCGCATAGCGCCTAAACCCCGATTTTCATGAAATTTGGCACAAAGGTAGTATGTAGCATGGGGGTGTGCACCTCAAAGTGATTTTTCGAAAATTCGATGTGGTTGTTTTTCTATTCCAATTTTAAGAAAAAAATATCATAAGATGGAAGAGTAAATTACGAAATTATCATAACGTGGAACCGTAACATGGGCACAAGCCAATTGGCGAGATACGAAATTATCATAACGTGGAACCGTAAGATGGGTACAAGCCAACTGACGAGAAAATTCACCATACATTATTTGTAAATATACAGGCGAACCAAAAGACCTTTTGATTTTTCTATTACGGGCAAAGCTGTGCGGGTATCACTAGTAGTGTATAAAGTAAAAGTTGAACGGGCATGAAGACAGCACTACGTGATTGTAAGCTATAAGATATGAATATATGTAACTCAATTAAAAATTAAATGGTGATTTTCAAAACTGAATAGCCTGAAAATACTAAAACGTTTTGAGACAGTTCGGAGCAAAAAAAGAGTCAGGGCACATTTAGAAGTAAGACACAGTAAAAACGTGGCGTAAAAGTGCTCAGACCTCAACGCGTAAACTTGCTCCGTCTCCAAGTTTGGATTTCATGTGCAAAAATATTTAATAACATGTCAGTTCATACAAATACAATTCTCAAAAAAGGATAAAATTCCGCTAATTTTTATATATTTGTTCTTTCTTACCTAAGTATTATTTATTCAAAATAAACTTCAAAACGTTCAACTCAAAATTTGCTCGACTTGATATAAAACAGTTTGTTCTTTCTGCATGTTGGACGGAAACTTGACTAATGCTCATAAGCTTGTGAGAATATTTACTAGGGAGTAGCATCAATCTGTGTTATGACTGTTGGCTCTCCAGTTATAATTCGTTTTGAAAAAAGGGCACTACGTAAACGTTCCCCCGATCTACCCTAAGTATTTTTATTAGTATTGTATACTGATAGAAACATAACATCAATGGTAACGAATTTTTGAAATATAATTTTTAGCCAAAAAAGAAAACCACTGAGTCTTTAACAAAAAGAAACAGTTTATGATCCTTACACGAGGCAGTTTATTGGTCAAAATTATTAGATTAAAAGTGCTTGGATAAAACACAGTTCTTCAATTTGTATAACCTCATTTTCTGTACCTCTAAATATTCAATTTCACTTGTGTCACGCTAGAGTTTTTGCCAGGAAAATCAATATCCCATTATTTAATATTGAGCAGTAAAATGAGGCTCTCTTAATAAAATTAGTGAATGAAAAATACACAGAAAGAAATGGCGTACAAAAAGAACAAGCATAAATCAATATTACCTGTCCACATTCTTTCTAATTTGTCGTCAAATTTAATTAATCAATTGATTATCTATTAAAATTTCGCTGGCGTCTGCAGAAGTCGTGAAAAAAAGCTTCCTTTTCAATAACTGAACAGCCTAAATTCAGTGTCGCTAGTTAGATTGCATCTGTACAATCAGAAAATGAATTCTTGTTCACATGCCCATTTGGGAACTCGACCTGATATAACATCGCGTTGAACGGAATTTATTACGAGTAACACTTGAAATTAACAATGACTTTCAAAGCATCAGACAAAGAATATTTTTTGGCCTACATGTTTCTCAATAATAATAATAATAATAATAATAATTAATTGATTTATTAATTAATAATTTTAACTTGAATCTTAACGTTAAAAAATTTATTTTTTTTAAGTGTCATTATTTTTCAAAATTTCATTGCAAAAAAAAACATTAGAACTAGAAGGAAAAGAGACAAGTTTGCAATAGTTCTTTAAAAATATAACAAAAAATAATGTGCAATGTAAAAAGATTAGACGAGAAAGGTAAAATATAAACATTAAAAACAAGAAGTTCCGTCTAGAACTAAACGAGCATACTTTCCCGTATACCAATATCTACTTTCTAGTATCTGATCAATATTCTCAAAAATAGCTAAAATCGCCAACTGTTTCAAACATAATTTTTAATATTTTAAGCTGATTTCTAGGAATAAAATATGCCTCATTCATCTAAAAAATTAGATGCGTAGGAAAAAATAAAATACATAAACAAACAAATAAAATAGCAGCACCTTTTAAACAAAGCAGCTAATAAACTTTTTTCCATTAAAAAAAATCGTTTGTTTTCCCTTGTTGCCAAAAAAAAAATTTTTAAATAAATTAATGTACTTTCCAAAATAAATAAAAACAATAAAATGTCAACTCAAAGAAATAATTTACATTGTCAAAAAAAAATCGTCTGCGCATATCTTTATGTAGAAACATAAAGGTCTTCAGAGTTAATTCGCCAAAAACTGAATACATGAATTAAAACTTTAGAGTGAAAATAAACAGAATTCATAACACACATAAAATAAACACAATAAACAGACACAATCATTTCACAGTTTAAACCATGTCTGCGGAGTCGGAGTCAATCTCATTTTGGGATAAAAGAGTCAGATTTGGGAGCCGAAGGCATTCAATTCAAAGACACGGAATGGGGTGTCGTTTCCGAAATTTTAAAAGTATTATTTTCCGAAAGAGCATGCTTAAAAACATGGGATATGACCATTTTTTAAATAATTTGTTCAAGTTTAATATTTTTAAAAAATTACTTAAATCGGTACGCTTTCATTGTTTATGTTTCTGCCCGATGACATCACAAATGATGAAATGCCAGTGTTGCCACTCACAGACCAAAATATTTAATTCGCATCTTTACTCACGTGTATTGGCAACGGTATGGTTGATTAGCAAGCGTACACTGTAACAAAATTCGGAAACGTTTCTGGATATATCGGAAACGTTTCCGAAATAGTAGGAATCCTTCATCCAATAGCGAACTCCTCAATATTCAGAAAGCTTTTTGTTATTTCAAGAAATCTAGAGGCGGAAGTGATGACGCAACGCTTCGAAGCCTATTTCATCCTTCCAACACGGGCGCCAATGAGTCGGAAATAACGAGAACTTATTTTTTTTTCTTATCTATGGTTGCTGCAGTCAGCAACTGTTTAGCATTGGATTGCTTGTTATTTCATGTCTAGAGAGTAGTAAAATGTGTCGAAACTAATTTTACGCCTTTGCATTTTGGACTGCCCTTGATTTTTTAGACGACGTACGCAGCTATTAAGTCAGTTAATAACCATTTGCTTCTTTACAATTTCCAATGCGACCATAATTAGATATATATTGTGTGTTCAAGCGTGAATAGTTTCAACACCCGTGTTTATACTTAATAAAACGAAACCCTTTGGATTACTTATTCAGTTGTAATGGAGGTACTTAGATTTTTTTCCGCTCATGTTCACTTGTAAGTATTAATGAATATTTTAAAACATGTTGTTATATACATTTATATTTTTGTTGATTTGCATTTGATGAGGCTCCAATTGTAACTGTTTTTGGGTTTATCGAATTAATTTAAAGTTATCCTACATACCTATGTGCGCGGTGTACTATTTGTTGTAACCAACTGAAACTGATTAAACGCAAAAGAAATAAGATTTATGTTTGAGAAGCAATCACAAAAAAGTTATTTCGAAATACTTGGATGTACATACATTTTGGTTCAAAAAGAAAAAAAAATCAATTGTTTAATTCATTAAAAATATGGTAATGCAAATATTTTCTAGTATTGTAATATGCTTCACAAAAAATGTGCAAGTATTATTTATCTTTTTTTATTATAATTTATTCATTCATTTAAAAATATTTATACCATTAGAAAATGACCATGTTATCTATTAGTAAGAACATAGTTATGCAATTAATTCATCTGCTTATTCATTTTGTTAAATGTGGTTAACAATAAAAAAATTCCTTGACATTAGTTGTTCCGAAAATAACATTTCCTTCGTGGATATATTAGTTTAATGTAGGGCAGTCAGGAGGAATGAGTCAGGGAAAAAAATGGAACAGCTGCATTTACATGCCGAAATAAAAAGTAATATTATTTCATGTCATCGTTTTAAAAGTGACCATTTTTTAAATACTATGTTATTAATATGCAATGCACATATGGGGAGAAGACGAGGGGCGTTCACCACGCTGTCTGTGCCATTGACATTTTCAAGGGGTTGCTTTTTTTAAGGGGGGGGGGGGCGCTTTATATCATTTTATGGGTGCACCATCACTCTTATGGTGTGGGGGGGGGGAACTCTCGTATATATGAAATGGAATAATCATGTAATAGAGTTCAATGTTTTAATAAATAAAATATATAATGCATTTTGCGCAAACTCTAAAAATAAAATCAGTAACCTATTTTGATTACGTATCTATATTTGTGATAAACTGCAAAAGGGCAAGAACAGAAGAATAAACCCGAATGGTTCCAGCAGGGGGACTTTGATGTCATATTTAAATACATCAATTTCTCTGTTGGTACTTTTCGGTACACTTTGTTCGTCAAAGAAATTGACTTGACGTGAACGAATTTCGGAACGCAAAGTGTAGGTAAGTTCTGTCAAATTTTATCCGAAAATAAAAGCTATCAAGTTTGATACAAGATATGTTTTTAAGTTCTGCATTAAAAATACAATATGTTGATAATTTTGTCTTGAAAATATTGAGAGAAAAACTGAAGTTTATTATTGTTTAACAAACAATCCCACTTTTGAGAAAGTACTCCCTTCCCTCCCCCGACGATTTTGTGATTATGAATGAAACTACTATATTATTTCATAAATTTTCAAAAATTTATAACTGTGTATATGTTATGCTGTTAACCATGCTATTTGTCATTAGAAATTCAGAGGGAAAAAAAATCCACGAATGATTCTAAAATTGCTTGTTTCATTGCTCTTAGATATGAAAGAATTGAAACTGATATGACATGCAATACTATAGTAAAGAATTATTTTTTAGAAAAAATCACGGAAAAAGGATTCCGAAATTCTCAGAAAAGTTTTCGAAAATTGTTTGGAGAATTCCGAAATACTCGGAAACGTTTTCGAAACTTTCATGAACCACAGCTGCACAGAATACTCAGAAACATTTCTGGAAATTACGGAAAGAGGATTCCGAAATACTCAGAAACGTTTCTGGACATTACAGAAAGAAGATTCCGAAATACTCAGACACGTTTCCGGACATTACAGAAAGAGAATTCCGAAATACTCAGAAACGTTTTTGAAAATTTCATGAACCGCAGCTGCACGATATACTCAGAAACGTTTCCGAATTTTTTTTTACAGTGTAGAGCGCAATTTTAATTCGCTTGTTGATTATCATAACGTGGAACCGTGGTAGAAAGGTGCGCCAAAATGCATCACTTGTGACGTGATCAAGACCACGCCTTGTTTGAAAAAACGGACATTAAAAAAAAAATTAAGAAACAACTATTCGGAAAATAAAAATATTTTCTGGGTCTATATTATTATTTTTGCTTATTCTATAAATTTCAGTGACTAAAAGTAGTACTTTTGACTAATGGAAACAACCTCATTGGAATCGGTCATTTCCCTTAGAGTCCACAATCTGCCAATGTTTGCGGAGACGGAGTCGGACTTATTTTGGGATCCAGGAATCGGAGTCGAATATCCAAGAATTGGAGTGAGTAATTTTTCCTCCGTGTATACATTTTTGCCAAAGCTACGAAGTCAGAGTCGAAGTCCGACTAATTGTCGGGCACAAGAGTCGGAGTCAGAGTCATGTGCCTCCAAATTCTCGGAGTCGAGAGTTTGTCGTCAAGAACTATTTCCAACAAAATTTATTTGAAGCAAATTCGCCTCTAAGTTCGGAACTGCCTTGAATTTCCCCGTAGGTGCTAATGTTAAGTTTTTTTGAACTGTTCAAAATTGAACGAAAGATAGTTCAAATCAAAAAGTGAATTATAGAAATGAGGTATCCTCGCCGTGATCTTTCGAACAAAAAAAAAATTGTTCGTATCGGTCTATTCACTCAAAAGTTATTGGAGGAGACAGATAGACAGACCAACAGACATTTTTCCCCATCTCAATACCCTACTTTCCAATTTTTAATTTTTCGATATTTACTTAATTATTTTTTTTATTTTTGACTTATTTTTTTGGTTTTTGTTTTTCGCGATATTTTCAAGATGCATTAAGCCTTCTTTCATGCTTTTTTCTTTTTTCTCTGACTTTTACTGGGAAAGTAGGCTAAAAAAAAAGATCAACGAAACTTTTAAAAATACGCATTTAGTGACTGCAACAGAAATGTGTATCATTTGTTTAAAAAATCTTCAAAATTTTAATGGTTTTTAATTCAGTAGTAGGAATTCTGAAAGTGCCAAAAATATTTATTCGTGTGTAAAATATTTAGTAAAAGTTTACTTATATTGATAGAAAACAGCAAAGAAATTTTCTTTAATGATGTTTGATGTAATCATTAAGAAGAAATAAAATGGAGGGAGTGAAGACTTTCATTCCTGAAACCAAGACCCCAAGACACGTGGCAGATTTTAAAGCAAAGCATTGGAAGAAATCAGGTTTCTTTTGCTTGTTTCACGCAAAACGTGGCAACCATTTGTGGTTGTTGAGTCACGTGACTTGGAGTCTGGTGATTGGACTTCCTCGCCCCATTTTAATTCCTGCTCTAAGGATGTGATATTGTCA
Source organism: Uloborus diversus (assembly GCF_026930045.1). Lineage (NCBI taxonomy): Eukaryota > Metazoa > Arthropoda > Arachnida > Araneae > Uloboridae > Uloborus > Uloborus diversus. Next base: position 144,443,674 of record NC_072737.1, read on the forward strand.
GAAATTTTGAAACCAAAAAGCACTGGCATACTGAAACGAATTTCATACACCCGTTTTCAGAAAATGTGTTTTACGTTTTTCTAAATCAACAAAAACAATCCAAGGCAAAGTTGTTTTCTGACACGAACTCCGTTTTTTAGTTAAAATTTTTTTATATAGTATATAAACTACAGCATGAAGGAGAGGTTCAATCAGAAATCAGAACTCTAGGATCTAGTTTTCTGAGTATCTTCAACTTCAACCAACACATTCCAAAGATAGATTTAGAACCATTTCGGAACAAAACGAAACTTGAATTACTTTGAAAAGAGAAAAGGTTAAAATAATATCTTCGGTTTTCTTCAATCCCCATCTCCCACTGTGTATGCATAGTTGGCTTCCGTCCAAAATATTTCCAGCTTCTTAGGTACGCAAGAAAAATATGAAATTGCTTCAAAAAAGTTCGAACATGCGAAGTTCTATCCTTACATGCATCGATAAGACATAGAAGTATTAAAAATGACATTATGCCTTCTATATTTAAATTTGGAATACAAATATTATCCAAAATATTTTCGAGGGTTTCAATGTTGGAACTGATAGAATACATTTTGTATTTGTGATAGCAGTGTTTTCAAGAATAGATGATAGAAAAATAAATTATTGAAACTGAAACATATTAGAAGTAAAATTAGGAATATTTCTAACTAATTATTTATAGTACTTAACACTTTCGAAAATGTAATTACTTTCGTTAGAATAGACTTCAGAGATGAGATTCTTTAGACTTTTGTCTGAATTCCAGGCTTTTAATTTTTTGAGAAAATTTCAGGTTTTTAACAGTATTTTTATTTCTTTTCTTTTTTACTTTAGCTCATTTTTTCACTTTTCGTAAAAGTAAAAATGCTACAAGTTTGACTAAGCAAACATTTTACGCTGATTGATTCTTTTTTTATTCAGTTAATTGTACTCTCAGTTTCATCAATTTTAGACACTGCCAGTTTCTTGAAAATAATCTGATTGCCATGCTATGCTTACTGAGCCATTGCCATGCTTACAGAGTGATGATGAACGATCATCAAATAGTGGCAACGATATTTTAACAAACATTTATGTCTACCTGCAGAAATATTTGGCATAATTTGTTTTGTTTTAGAAAAAGTGTACCTGAATATCGTATGGTTTTTAATGCGAACTGAGATTTCATGCTTCTTTTTTTTTTTTTTTTTTTCAATTTTAAGTGTGTTTTCAAACTTTTTGTACAGATTGCACTCTTTTGTCTGAAATTTAAAAAAAAAGAAAAGAAAGAGGAAAAAAAATTTTTTTCTCAGCACATTAACTTTAAGATATTTTAAGTTAATCAGTTTGATCAGAAACGTATACAATGTTTCAATATCATGTCAGTATTACCTAATTTTTATTATGCTTTAATAGCAAAGGATTTCATTTATTCTGTTAAAATTTACTGAAAGCCAAAGCGCCAAAAATTCCTAAAGGAGATATGGACAAATGAGATAGCTTAGACTGTAAGTTTAACATTATGAGGTCAAAATTTCATAGGCCTAAATAACAGGTCTAAGTTTAAAATTATCGATATTCTCTGAAGCACAAGGAAAATTTTATTAACTTTTGCTTAATATAAAAAAATGTGGCAATTCAAAACTTTAATCCTAGAAAGTTCACCATTTTATTTTCTGGAATGTTTATGACAAAATAATCCTCCATTTTTAAAGTCATTTTTGCTGAAATTTTTTCCAAAATAAATGAATAACAAAAACTTTCTTCTGATTTTAAATCTAAAAATCTCCTAAATGACAAAGTAACCAGATTAGTGTAACATACGCCGAAGTCTTTTTTTTTTTTTTTAATATAAATTTTAGTATAAGTTTCGCTTCAGCTTTTTGTAAAACTCGTATATGCTACGTAATTAAATTAATTCGTAACGATGACGCTAATTTCTTAAAAGCAAGTAAATAAATCCGCAGTCTTTTAACAAACTTTCTCTAACCGGAGCAATTTTATCATTAAAAAAAAAATAACAATAAATGAATAAGTAATAAAAAAATATCTGCTCAACATTTTTGTCTTTGAACTTGTCTAAAATGATTATTTGTGATCTAAATACAGCTGTGCATGAGGCATGAATTTAATCGTTTTGGATAAGTTCGATCGTTAACTTCTTAATACAATTACGGTGGGAGCGGTTTGATTTACGGGAAAGTAAAGGTTACATTTTAATTTCTTATCTCCTTTAGATACGATTCAAACTAAAACAGCAAATTTTTGTCGGAGTAGTAGGATGAATGTATGAAGTAGTAGGATTATTACAAACCTTGCAAGTTTAACTCGCATATAAGAAATATTTTACGTTACCTTAAATAAAATGAAAGATTAAAAGACTTTTGAGCAGTACCAGTTTTTTTTTTTTTTTTTTTGGCGAAGATTCATAAGAACATGGTTTACTTTTAAAAATGTTATAGTACATTATATTATAGTAAAAGTGTGTAGGGAAATGTGGGGCGAAGTGAAATTCTAAAATATTTTTAAAGTTTTCAGCTCCACCATTTAACAATGTTTTAACTAATTTATTTTACATAAAAGTTGATTCCAGAAAAAAAAAGCTCTAAAGGTCAAGAAACATCTAATACTATAAGGTATTTTCAAAATTTTATCCACGCAAGGTAATATTTTATGGTTTAGCAAAAACAATTTTTGTTATTATAAAATGATATATTCTGTGTAAACAAAATTTTTACATATTCATTTAGATCTACTACTGATTTCCATTGCAGTACTTATTTAGTTAATATTAGGCATGTTTTGATTTCAAGTGTTATATACACTTAGTCAAGTGCTGTTTGGTAAAGTGAAATAGTTCGTTTCGTTAATTTATTCATTCATTTATTCAATCACTTACGCATTCATATGTTAAGTCATTCGTTTACATTCCTTCATTCATTCTCTTATTTCTCAGTTATTCACTATTTCTTTTTTCTTATATGGTAGTTTATTCATTTATTTGTCTATTGTTCCTTTCATTTATTCATTTATTTGTTCATTCATTTTATCAAAAATATTTTTAATAATCAGAAAAAATATTTCAATCGAAAAATATTTTATTTTTCATTTTGCCTCGTGTAAAATTGAAAATTTTCCTCCCCTTTTTTTTTCTTTTTTATCTTTAAGGTATGTTATCCTAACTAGTTGGTTTTGCACCTTATTCCCCTACATTTTATTGAACCATTTAGCAAAAAAAAATTTAAAAAATGAAGAAATATATAAATAGTAATATTAAATAAATAAATAAATAACAATAAAAAACAACTTTGTTTCGTTGCACAAACCTGCGGTTTACAGCAGACATTTGTTTCAGTGTTACAATAATCGTCTTTTTCAGTGCAAAAAAAAAAATTAGCTTACGGAGGAAACATTTATGAACACTTCAATTTACCTACATACATGCTCAAAGTTACCAATAAATTGTGAGGCTCTGAGAAGTTGAGCTCCGACTCTGCCAATGTTTACCTCTGTTTCAGAAAACAGGGAGGGGTAATTGGCGCTAAGTTGAGTTGAGAAACTTTCTTAGTAGTTTTTTTTTTTTTTTTTTTTGAAATATTCTAACTAAAAGCTGAGCCAATAACGCGTCTATTTTACACTAAACTTCCCTAAAACAGGTAAACATAGTCAAGGTCACAGCTCAACTAATCGGAGCTGCACTATACATGCTCATGAATTTCTGACCTACGGAGAAAAGAATAACCGAAAATGATAAAATTTGTTTTAAGTTCGAAAGTGAGAGATTTATTTCTTAGAGTGTTATGGAAGAATAATATTCATATTAAACTTCATAATAAAAAAAAAAAAACCGTGCACTTTCACAAATTCACACAACGATAACATCAGCAAAATATAACCTTACAGCCAGAGGCGTAGCTAGACCCAACTTTCGGGGGGGGGGGGGGGGGGGTTACTTCTTATATATATATATATGTGTGTGTGTGTGTGTGTGTGTGTGTGTGTGAACTTTTACATACTTTGGAATGGGGTGCCCCAAGTTCGATACTTGTGTCAAATAAAACAAAATCAAATAATTTTTTTTATTTATTTATTTTTTGTAATGTTTTGGAAAATTTAACTTTTTTTTTCCTTTTTCTCCATTCAATTTAAAGTGAAACTTTCTAGCAACAGGTCTAGTCAAAACCAGTCTATCCAAATCAGGGGAAAAATCAAATATCTGATGAGCGTGTTCCGTTCATTTCAGTGTGACTGCTTAATTTAGAGGCTAACACACATCTACAAAAGCTGGCATCGCTGAAAGCTAATCGATGCATCCATTTCCGCCTGTAAACTGAATGTTTGACTTTCAATCTCGTCGGTGGTCAGACTATTTTTAGTAACTTGGTTCGCACTAAAAGCATGAAATAAAATAAAAAAGACTTCTTGATTATAACCTGGAAAAAATGAAATGACTTTTCATATCGTTATATTTATATGTTGCTTTTTATATGTATTTACCTTTATGCTAGTTCTAAAGCAGTTAATAAAATTTGAATTAAAAAAGAGGGAAGAAATATAGGCGGTAGAAAGTTATTTGCACAAAGCTGCATACCATCTGTTCTCCTTTCAAGTTTTTATTTTTAATCTTATTACCTTCTTTAGAATTTACATAAATATCTATTTGAGAGAGCAACAGCAATTTTTGAGTGTTATAAACAGAAGTCTTGTTTATTTTCTACTTTTTAATGCGAACCAAGCTAACAGAAATGGTACAGAACAGTCTAGATTCATTTCGTTTTTAAACATTTTATTCCTGTAATGCTATGCAGTTTTTCTTTTAAATTAAAATAAAATTTCCTTCAGAAGTGTTCGATGGAATTAATGTTGCTTTAGCAGACTGTATTAAGTTTTCTTCAGAGGACGTTAACTTTCTCTTTTTAGAGCAACCATTTTCGTCATTTACATTTTTTTTGCGGGTCGGGGGGTTAAAAAGCTTGTAATCGGTTTTGCTCGCTTCATTATACAACAACGTTCACTTAGAACTATTCTAAATAGTTCAGACTGCACGTTTTCAAAAGAATACGCAGTAAATACTGGCTGACATTTTCGACAAATCGATGTGATTGCGGTGGATTTTCTGGTTAGCAAAGGCCGTTTTGACTATGACAGCACAATGCCAACAAAAACCTTATGTCTCGAATTCCGGCTATGCTATCATTTTCGGATTCGAAGCCCAATGATCTTCAAAGCAGCCAGCAAAAGCATTTTCTTCAACTCAAAACAGAAAGGGCTGAGGGGGCAAAAAAAGGAGAAATGCGTTCCCCGAATAGGTTTTCTAGGAAGATTAACGAAAGGACAGTCGTTTCGAGCACTTTTTTGGAAGAAGAGTAAAGGGGTGAAATTCACAGGTTGAGTATTAGTTGCATTATGGATGATTATTTCAAGTTCATGGTTAAAGGTCATTCATGTTAAAAGCCATTTTGCTCTGTTATCTGGTTTAGTACTGTTCTGTGATCACTCTCTTTCTTAAAATTATGATTCCTTAAAGAAAACCAAGATGATAGGAGGGAAAAGAAAGTTTAAGATTTTTTCAAGTAAAGAAAAAAGGAAAATCCTAGAATATTGGCCAGGTTAGATTTGCAGCAATTGCTAACCTCAAGAGGATAAATAATTAATCAAAAAACAAGAAAAAGAAAAAATCAGGCACCAAAAAGCAATAAAAGACGTTTTCTTCAAAAAGATATGCTCAAAGTTTCTTTTACTGTCAAAATGTTTCTTTAAACTGGCAATAAAGCACATAATAATGTAATAATAGAACAAAGACCTAACAAAACTAATACAGAGGAATTTTGATCAAGAGCCCATGTTGTCTATAATATCGATTTCAAATTTTCACCATCGTATTCCAAATTTCTATAAAGTTTCTTAAAGCCCCCGTATCTTAAAACCTCTTTATCTCGATTTTTTTCCTTCCTGTGAAATTCGAAACATACAGATTCAACTGTATGTAATATTCCCACTGCGCCGCTCATAAAATTAAACATACTTAACAATTTTCAGAATCTATGACAAAAAAAGGCTACATATACGTAGATTTAACAAATCAATCTCATTTCTAAAGCGAAGTGTGAAATTTCACTCAATTATCAAAAAAATGTTGCAGCACAGTGAGGAGTGAGGCGTCTTTACGCTTGAGGGTCACTCATTGAGCTGATTTTCAATGGCACTGGGGGAAGGGGGGGGAGCGACGTGAATTTTTGACCACTGTTATTCAGAAAAAAAAATTTGATTTTTTTTTTCTTTTTCTTTTCTCTTCTCTTTTTTTCTCTTCTCTTTTCTTTCTCTTCTCTTTTCTTTCTTTCTCTCTCTCTCTCTCCTTTTTTTTGGGACAAACATTTCGGGGGGGGGTTGTCCCCAAACCCCCCCCCTTAGCTACGCCCCTGCTTACAGCTGACAACTAAATCACGAGTTTATGGGGGAAGTGCCGATAAGCTAAGGGACCGTTCATTAATTACGTAAGAGTCCTGAGGGGGAGGGGAGGTTGGAAAAATCTCTACATACCCTTACTTTGGGGGGTTGTCAAACCCATTCGAACGTAATATTTTCCAAGTCAATATTTTACATTAGAAATCGCGCAATCAAGTAGTTTGGCGGGGATCATATTTCATTAGCGTATGGAAGGTAAAAAACATACTAGAATGAGCTCTTTTTTACATACAGAAAGTACTGTAAAATATAACGAAAGAATCGCACTATGTATGCCATGTTTTACTTCGTATCGCATTATTTACAAAAAAAAAAAAAAAAAAATGCCGAAAAAAAACATTCAGTCTAAATTCCAACTTTGTAATAAATATTTCTTTACTAAAAAGGCTGAATTGAATAGTAGTGAATTTAAAAACGAAATGGAATCTTATGTAAGAATAAGGGAATGGGTTTGAAAAATCTTACGTACCCTTACGTGAGGGGAGGGGGGTCAAAATTGCCAAAATCACCTTTACGTAAATAATGAATGGCCCCTAAAAAGCCGCCAAAATGGCTGAGCTTACATCTCACGAAGTACATTGCTCACTTTCGAGGATTACTTAATCGTTAGATAAATCTCGCGATTTACTCGTGCTTTGTAACATCCTATTTTGCAATTCCATCACATGACCTTTACTTTTGATGCTAGTTCAGCTTTGGTTCCACTTTCTTCAGTTTTAAAAATTCTGAAAAAAATTAGCGACTAAATTTTGCGACTAAGTGGGGTGACTACGATGTTTATTTAAGTTCGAATAAAAAATTCATTTATGTGGAAAAAATTTAGCCTGCCCAAAACGGTGTCCCTTCTAGATTAAAGTGGATTTTATCCTCAAAACTATGTTCTGCTGTTCGATTACTCAATTTGCAATTACGAAAATCCCTCTACAATGCCCGATCATTTGAAACTAATTATCTCTCAAACTAATCGAAGCAGAACAGAATAGTGCAATAGCGCGCATTGACATAACTATGTATACCGTATCCAATACGAATTGCATATAATGAGAATATTAGTTCTATGTAACGTAACAAGAGGGAATTCATATTTTTAAAATTTTAAGTTTCAGCATGAAAAATATATTTCTGTGGTTTAGTTTGAAGACGAAAAAAAAGATGCAACTATGTCTTTGTTTTGTATTACAATTCCCGTGGAAGAAATTGTAGTCGATGATCATACTTTCCATCGGAAAAATTGTGTAATACGATTAGGGGAGGGTGGCCTAAAGCGGGTAGGTTTTCGAAAAACGCTAAAAAAATTGTAGTTTTTGGATTTTTATCGCAACAATTTCGGTTTTATTTCCTAGCAGGGTTCTTGAACTTCAAAAGAAAAAGTGGTTTTTGTATTATTTCAAACCCAGTATTTATTTATTATCAAACTTTACAAACATTTGAAAAATCCGCTTTGCCCTACCAGAGGGCCCAAAGCGGGTAAACTTAACTAATTGTGATTTCGTACATTTGCAAATCAAATATGAAGTTATAAATGATTTATATAATTGATTAGTTACCTGCCATTATAAAAAAAAGTATATAAAAAAGTTGTACTTATCCAATTTAAAGTCAGCACATTTGCTTATAAAACATAAAGAAATAACTGATTGAATTAATAGACTAATTAATTGCCATCCTAAAAAATAACTTTTTAAAGTTATACTTATCCTATTCAAATAGAAAGTCTTACTCAGCGCACGAGTCACGAAATTATAAATAAATATATGATTAAATCCTATACCCGCTTTGCCCGAAGGCACGTTTCTTATTTCAAAAGTCATAACCTTAAATTTAAACAGGAAGTTCCGTCTAGAACTAAACGAGCCTACTTTCCCGTATACCCATACTACTTTCTAGTACCTGATCAATATTCTCAAAAATAATTAAAATCGCAAATTGTTTCAAACATAATTTTTTAATATTTTAAGCTGATTTAAAATATGCCTCACTCATCTAAAAAATTAGATGCGTAAAAAAAAATTAATAAATAAACGAACAAATAAAATAGCAGCACCTTTTAAACAAAGCAGCTAATACTGTTTGACCACGGATTGTATGGAATTGGCAAACATCCAGTTAAGGCGACTCCATCTGAACGAGGGGAAAAATAAAAATTTTATGCGCATATAATGAATGAGACTCCGCTCATTTGAATGAGACTCTGCTTAATTTAGAGGCTAACATGTATCTGCAAAAGCTGACATCCCTGAAAACTAATAGATGCTTCCACTTCCTTGTGTAAACCGGATGTTTGCCGTTCCATACAATCCGTGGTTAGACAGTACACTTTTTTCCATTAAAAAAATCTTTAACCGCTTTCAAAACGAAAAAATAATAATTAAAATTAATAAGCCTCATTAAAATAAATACATGATATCAAAAAAAAATCGTTTCTTTTTCCCCTGTTGCCAAAAATAATTTTTTAAATGAATTAATGCACTTACTAAAATAAATAAGAACAAAAAAATGTCAACTTAAAGAAATAATTTACATTGTCAAAAAAAAAAATCGTCTGCGCAAATCTTTATGTAGAAACATAAATGACTTCGAGTTTATCCGCCGAAAACTGAATACCTAAATTAAAACTTCAGAGTGAAAAAAAAAACGAAGTCATGTTAGCAATAATTATTTCGCAGTTAAAACCATGACTGCGGAGTCGGAGTCAATATCATTTTGGGATAAAGGAGTCGGAGTCAATATCATTTTGGGATAAAGGAGTCGGAGTCAGAGTCGAATATCCAAGAATCAGAGTCAGTCATTTTTCCTCCTTGTTTAATTTTTTGCCAAAGCTACGAAGTCAGAGTCGAAGACGGGGAGTCGGAGTCCGACTAATTGTCAGGCGCAGAAATCGGAGTCAGGTGTCCCTAAATTCTCAGAGTTGGAGTCTGGAGTTGGAGTCAAGAGCTATTTCCAACGAAATTTGTTTGAAGTAAATCCGCCTTTAAGTACGGGGAATCTACATTGACTTTCAGTTTCCCCGTAGGCGCTAATGTTAAGGGATTTGAACTGTTAAAAATTGAACGGAAAATTGTTCAAATCAAAAAAAAAAATTTTATATTCAAGTTTTTCATCAAAAGCTTTTTCCTATAAAGTTTGTTTGAAGCAAATTCACCTCACTGTTCGGAACTGCCTTGAATTTCCCCGTAGGCGCTAATGTTAAGTTTTTTTGAACAGTTCAAAATTGAACAAAAAATAGTTCAAACCAAAAAGTGAAACATGGGAATGAGGTGTCCTTACCGAGATCTTTCGAACCAAAAAAAAAAAAAAGTTCGAATAGGACTATTCATTCAAAAGTTATTAGGGGGGGATAGACAGACAGAGCGACAGACATTTCCCCCCCCCCCCCCATCTCAATACCCTACTTTTTAATTTTTCGATATTTATTTAATTATTTTATTTATTTTTGATTTTTTTTTCGCGATATTTTTAAGATGTATTAAGCCTTCTTTCATGCCTTTTTCTTCTTTTTCTGACTTTTACTGGGAAAGTAGGGAAAAAAGAAACAAACGAAATGACTATCGTAGTTTTTAGGTGGATGGTGTCAGAATAACATAATATTATTGAAAATCAAAAAAATAAGCTCGTCTTTATTTTTTTTAAAAAGAAATGTATCATTTTTAATTTTTTTTTTCTTTTAAGCCTGGTTGCGCCATGCCGTTTCACTGCTGCTTCGTTGGGACTGATTAAAACTCGGGGGTGTTTGTGTAAACACGACTTACGTATGCATCGCCGCTTACACACCATGGGGGGGGGGGTGATACGAAGGACTGCCCGCTTTAGGCGAGCTACCCACTTTGGACCACCCTCCTTTATACAATTTCACTAGAAGAAATACCATGGGGGAGGGGTAACAATTTCCGTCGAAGGCATTGCATAAGATGATTATGCAATTTCCGTCAAAGTTATTGTATGATTACACACTATAAAAAAACTGCAGTACAACTAGAAAATGTATGGGAGACTGGATTTTCATAAAAACTTCTAGTCACGATACAGCTTCTTTTTGAGTAATGTCGTCAACGTTACTTTAAAAGAAGTGGCATTGTTACTACTGGAAACTTTTATGAAAGTCCAATTTTCTAGACATTTTATCATTGCATTTATATATATATATATATATATATATATATATATATATATATATATATATATATATATATATATATATATATATTTACAGTGCACGATTTCCGTCGAAGTAATTGCTTTAAGGTGATTATACTGTTGAAGAAATTGCATAATTTAATAACAACGTGTATAATGACTTTTATAAAAAAAAAACTGTAAGTGGGAATTATTTCGATAGAATATGGAAAAAATGACTTAAGATGGCTATAGAGCGATGGCCCTTGATGTTTATCTTTAATTACTTTCTCCATTTGCATCTGTTGTACGATTTGAAAATTATTTAAGATACGACTATGATCTGTTATTCACATGATCTGATCTATAAATATCGGGCATGATTTGATCTTTAAATATATGTGTACCAAATTTCGTTTGATTCCATACAGTAGTTGTTATGCACTTGAGTGGATAAAAAAAACGGTCACACACTTGCAGACACACACACACACACACGCGCGCGCTCAAATCGACAGACATGTTCTAAAAATGGTCCTGAGCATACCTCAAAACGTGCAAATCCGAAAATTTTCACGAATCTATTATTTTCTTCTTGTATTAGATGTAGAAGAAAGTAAAAAATTAAAAGTGGTGAAATTGATATGTGATCTGACCCTCTAAGTTCATCTTAATATAAGATCGGTAATCAGGGGCAGTTTTGTTTTGTTTTGTTTTTTTTTTTTTTTTTTTGTTTTTTTTAACTTTAAGATTAGTTTTTGTTTATGTAACAAAAAATGCGTCATTTATTTAAATTTAATAAAATTTCTTTGCTTTCATTTAGCAGGTATGTAAATCTCTCTCGGCTGTTTGCGTGTGCCAAATCATGCTCAAACACTCTTATTGCAGAAAGATTCGAATTGAAGTCCAAGGAGATGATTGGAAAAGAAAAAGAAACTTATTTTATTATTCTTTCATTCTTTTGCTCGCTCATTTTTTCTTCATATCGTCGCCTCAGAGCAACAGTAAGATATCTTAATGTTATTTCTGGGATTAGGTATCTTACTGTTGCTCTGAGGCGACGATATAGTAATTTACTTATTTATTTTATTGTTCATTTAACGTTCCATTATCTTCTCAGTTATTCATTGAAACTTGTATTTATTGATTCATTTGATCAAGAATAATTTTGCAATCGAAAAAAGTATATTTCATTTTTAAAATATTTTATTTTTCACTTTACCCCATGAAAAATAGAATTGAAAATTTTCCACTTTTCTTTAAAGGTGCACATTTACTGCTAAAAATAAAAAATACTGTTTTAATGGAAGTTTTATTACAAAATACTATGTTCTTTCTTTATGTAGTGTAACTTTCAGAACAAATTTCTGATTTGTTCATTTTGAAAAAGCTCAGTCATTTTAACTATTTCCTTTTGCCCCACATTCCCCTATATGTAAGATATGTATATTTATATTTAAACATTAAAATTATTCTGCATGCATAGAACATATGTTGTGTATAAAAATGCTTAAAAATCAAATATTCTTAAGGCAAATATTTTATTTATTATTCAGTTAATTTTTTGGTTAATTTAAATCAACTAAACAGGTCAAGCAAACTCTACTACTGTCAATTATACCGTTCATGTCATTGTCTTATCAAAGTTCTAAAAAATGAATTGCGAAATTTTGCCCATACAATACTAAAAAGCTATAAATAATTATTTAAATTAAAAAAAAAATTTTTTTTAATTTAACACATTCTAAACAGACTAAAAATTATATAGTAATAATAATAGTAATAATAATAACAATAATAACTAAAATTAATTTGTGACAGATTAAAATTTCCACAACCAAGAATTGCAGCCAAGTATTCCTAAAACTTATAATTTTGTATGCATTTTAGTTTACCAGTTCAGATTTTTTGTTCAATCTCAGATTGAGTACTGTTACCAGTTCATGGATTCTTATCTCATTAGCCTTCATATATTTTGGAAATGTTTTCAATTACCATATATTCTTGGATGGGTTATAGCGAGAAGATATTGTTGACAAAAGTTTACCTTCTTGCTTCAATGACGTGGTAGAAACAGCATATTATCTTATGTCAAAGATATTTTTGAAATCATTGAAGTTCTTGGCAGAATTTAAATTTTTTGTTTCAAAAAATAGGGCTGAATTTCCGATGAATTTTGCTATAAAATCAAGTTGTATGTGATTATTCTTGAAGTAAATGTTCAGTAAAAGAGGTCATGGTCAAAATTGATTGGCTCTTGCTAGCAAGCGCTGAGATGTGATATGCATTTGTTTTTACACTTTATTTAGAACTTTAACAAGTCCATCTATGACGTAACTTTAACAGGTGTAACATAACCAGAGTTATGTCCTCCCACCTTCCCGCATAGCGTGAAATTACCCCTTGAATTTTTTATATATATCTCATTTTGAAGGAGTGAAATTAGACGAAAACAGTGATCCATGTGATCAAACAGGTTAAAAAACACTAACTTCCCATGGATGAAAAGAAAATGACAGGAAAAGAGGAGATGTGTACGATTTTGATTCTTACTAATTTTGAATTTCTGATATTTTGTATTTAAAAAAAACATTCAATTTATTGAAAATTCCAAATGATTTTTTATTTATTTATTTATTTATTTATTTTATTGTATTTTAATCATTTATTTTCTAAGTAGCTGAATTTTTATTTAAATTACAAAACGAGAAAACACGCATCAACGAACATTTACTTTTGATGCTTATTTTCAATAAATCAGTGCTTCGAATTCTCTTGTAGAGGTGTTAAAAATATCTCTGAAAATAAATCATAGAAAAAATAATGTGTAAACCCTAGAAAATTGTTACTATATGTTGAGCAATCACGAATTGCTTACTGTTCTCACTTGACCGTTTTTGGCGAGCTATGATTTCATTATCGCCCCTGCCTTCCCCTTCAGCACCATCCTCGACCGTCCCCTCCTGATGTTGCTCCTCTAGCAAGCTGCTGGGCGGTGACGTTAATGTCCTACACACACACGCACGCCTACATACATTCACACACACACACACACGTCTAACCCCTCCCCCATACACGCCTACACATACGCACACGTGATTGCTAAAAACATAATTTGAATTCAAGAAGTCAAAAATCCAATTTTATTTATTTATTTATTTATTTTACTTTATCACAAATCTGCGAGCCTCCTCTAGGGATTTTTATCAAACTATCGATGCAGCATACATAAGCTCTACAAGCTCCTACTGCACAGGGCTTTGCAAGGGCTAGAGCCACCATTATGCTTTGAAGTCAAAATAGTAAATAAGTAAAGTTTTTGTCTATCTATATCCTCGATTTTAAATACATTCAGAAACATTGAAAATAGCGCCCCAAAATGAAAGCATTGTAGTGAAGTGAAATTTAATGTACAGAATAATACAAATGAGAGATACACTTGATCCCAAAATCTAGACAATTAAACAAATACAGGCTAAGAAATGAGATAAATGCAGTGCTACTTCAATAGCGCGTTGGACCCCCTTTTGCTGCAATACATGCCACAATTCCGTCCGAAATGGAGCTAATTAAACGTCTGACGTTGTTTTGAGGTCGATGAACCCCCAAATTTTTAACAGCCACTTCTAAATCTTGCACAGAGTAGCACGGCGACATCTGGCGTTTCAGCTGATCCCATAAATGCTCTATAGGGGACAAATCGGGAAAGCGGGCTGGCCATGGAAGAGTTTCAAACGAACGTAAGAAGTCTTGAGCAACTCTAGCTGTATGCGGGCGAGCATTATCTGGCTGGAAAATTGCTCCTAGGAGACCATTTAGGAACGGTCCTAGATGTGATTCCAGAATGTCATTAACATAACGTTGGCCCGTTAAGGTTCCACGTACCACAACTAGAGTGGGCCAGCTATCATAGGCTATAGCCTCCCAGACCACTATGCCCGCTGTGCGGGCAGTGTGTCGTGCGATAGAATGGGTGGTGTGGTACCTCTCTTCAGGGCGCCTCCCCATCTCTGCGCGGATACCTTCCGACCCCAAAACGAACCAAGATTCATCACTGAACACAACCTTTTGCCAGTCTGTGACATTCCACATCGCTCTTTCTTCGCACCTTTGTAGACAGAGTTGCCTATGTTTTGGTGCTAAAGAGAGTACACGAAAAGGGCGCTTGGACTGCAGACAGATTCACTGCCGCAAGACGTCTGGAAATCGTTCGGGGGACAACTGCTACCCCTACGCCTGCTTGTATGGTGGAATGAGCCACTGTGTGATCCACGAGCGCTTGCCTCCTTATCCTTCGATCCTCTCTCCTCGTTGTCCTCCTGGTCACTCCAGACCCGGTTTTTTGCACATGGGTACTACGTCGTGTCTACTGCCTACAACAGTTTCTAACGGAACACTCCGAACGATCCACCTGGGCAGCAACACGGCTCGTCGACCAGCCTGCAATTTTTATACCGATGATCAAACCTCTCTCAAGCTCGCTTAGCTGTAAGAAAAGTTTTCTAACTCATCTACCTGACATCCTTCACTCATTAAGGCTCTCCAACAATCCGGATGTAATCGTAACATTTATAAACCTTATATTATGCACTGGTTTATCTAGCATCTTTTTCCCGATTTCACCGGTGCTGTAGTGTAAAAGGTCATGCGCATTGACATCCAACTTGGATCATTTGCATATCAGATGACACTCTTCTTATATACAAAATTTCGCGATTGTACCTTTCTTCTTTCTTGGGGCGCTATTTTCAATGTTCCTGAGTATATGATGTTCCCGTACGAACTAAAGTTTCAACCCTTGCCGGGGACATAATTTAAAAATAAGCCAGGGGTGCCCACCAAGGAAGGGGGTAAGGGTCATGGCGCTGACTGCGGCATTGAAATTTTTAGGGGAAGGTTATTTTAATGGGTATTTTTCTCATTTTCGGGGGGGGGGGGGCTCTTGCTTTTGAGGGGTCCCCACGATATTGGGGGTGGGCACCCAAGCGTTATTAAATCACGTCTTCCGAGAACACTTGGGTGCAGAATGCAAACTGAAATGATTCTTGCATGCTTGTAACATTAAGTCTTGATCATAATATACATGTAAATGAGAGTTACAAGCGAACAATGTTATAGTACCCAAATTTGCAAAGTAATTAGACACGTGTTTCGTTGTTAGAAGCTGTTGAGTGTCTTTTTATCCATATGCGAACATCTCTTGAATTGGAAAAGTGTTTTCTTGTACAGTAAAATCTGTAAAGTTGACCACCTGCCTATGTTGAGCGCTTTTGTCAGGAACGGAATTAGTCCTATCTTATATAATGAAGGAAAAACCTCTGTAACTTGACTACCTCTCTATCTTGACCACCTGTCTATCTTGACCACTAATGTACACCAAATTTGGTTTGGTGTATTGTGAAAAAACACTTTGTAATGTGACCACTTGGTATTTTTTTTAAACTTAATCAAGCAAATTATTTTATTATTTTTTTATAGCTTTCTATGAATAACTTTAATGCTTTGATGTAGGGTTGCCAACTGCTCCGCAAAAGTAGCTAAATTCCGCAGCTCCGCAAAAAAGTTATCTTGCCCCGCATTTCCCGGTCGAACATTGTCAAGCATGACATAGTGTTTAAAGTTGTTTTTCTTTTGTTGTTTTATTTGATATATAGCCTTTTTTATAATCTGTTCAATGAAAACAGGTGTCAGTAGAAAAGTGCTAATTCTTTTTTTCCAGTTGCAATATTTTGTGGCAACACTGGAATTGTGATTAAGAGTAAAGTTATTTATTTCTGGTGCAAGGGATTAAGAGATAGAATATTCATTTTCAACTGCCTTAATAAACTAGGAGCTTGTTGCTCTTTGTGTTATAAGTATTATGCAAAATGGCTTTAAAAAAACTAGTTGAACTTGAGGTTGATAAAAAAGCATGAAATACTAAAATTAACTGAAAAGGGGGAAAGCAAGAGAAAATTAGCTGACACATATGAAATTTCTAAAGCTACATTGTCTAATATAATAAAAACCAAAGGGTAAAAAACAAAAATATTTGAATAACATTTTTAAATACTGTTTCAAAATAATGTTAAACAATGAAAGTGAGTTGAACAGAAAGAGTAAGTGTGAATTAGTCAAAAATGAATACATGATGCAAGAAATGACAAAAAAAAAAAAATCAGTACTACCACCCTTTATAAGTTGACCACATGTCTAAGTTGACCACCAAAGTACTGCACCGCAAGTGGTCAGCTTACACAGGTTTCACTGTATTCCCGAAACACGTGTCTGCATTTACTATGCAAATTTGTGCACTATAACGTTGTTTAATTATCATGAACATTTCAGGTTATCAGTCATTTATTTAACACTTACATTGCACACGTTTCGTGTTTTCAAAGTTTACGATTCCGTGCATTTTATGATGTATGCATATGCACTCAACATTTTAATTATTTGTTGATTATAATTTTAAAGAATGAAAATAACGTACGTTAATTTCTTTTTTTTTTAAACACTGTCACAATAAAAAACATTTCTAAAAAAACATGCTTATCGTTGTGAAAAAAATTCTTTAGAGAGAAAATTCAAAAGCAAACAATAACAACAACAAAAAAGCAATTTTTTATGTCGATCTGTTAATGGTATTTTATTACTCGTAAATCTATCAAAACATGTATAATTCTACATAGCACTTTATATAATTTGAAGTCATAAAAGCATGCTTAACTTTGTGAAGAATAAAAATCTTTTAGAGGCAGAACATCCAAAGTTGATGCAAATAAAAAGCATCCTTTTATGTCAATATGTTTTAATGACAATTTATTACTATTAAATATATTAAAACGAGTGATCTACATAGCGTTATATAATTTGGAATTATAAACGTATGCGTACCGTTCTGGAAAACAAATAATTAGAGACAAAATTCAAAGTTGAAACAAAAAAAAAGCGAACAGTGCAATTTGTTTTTCTTTCTTTCTTTCTTTCTTTTTTTATGTCAACCTGTCAATAGATATTTAATTAATCTTGAATGTATTATATATATATATATATATATATATATATATAAATATATACTTTATGCACTTCAAAATCATGAAAACATGCTTAAGGTTGTGAAAGTTGAAAATATTTTAGAGACAGAAAACTCAAAGTTGAAGCACAAAAAGAGAAAAAAAAGGAAAGAAAGAAAGAAATTTGATTTTTAATGTCGATCTGACAGTATTTTTTAATTACTGGTGAATTAAAACATTTATAGTTCTATATAACACTATATACAATTCAAAACCACCTTCAGACTGAAATAAAAATAATTATCGATGCATTATTTACTACAAAATTAAATACCAGAACTTTTTCAGTCTTATAAAATATTTTACAACGTCATTCCATAAACCCATGACCTTAAATCAAAATATCTCTCGTAATACTAAAAATACGCGCCATAGAGTCAGCCGCCGTTCTATTAATAGCATTACGTTTGTTTAATGAAATTTCGAATTTGGAACAGCAAAATCCTTACCTCTTTTCGCTGGAAATATTTCGTGCCACGGTAGGCACAATAAACCAAAAATATTGGACTCTTTAATTAAACAAAATCTGCCACAAATCTTCTAAAGGTATAAATAGAAAACTACTCCACTCGTCCAAAAATAAAGCGGGATTTTATCCGTTTGTTCGTCGAAGGAGCGTTTTTCAAAGGATGCTGCTGAATGTAGCGCCACTGTCGGTCTTCTGCATCTTTGAGAGGAAGGATGATAACGGCAAGTAGGGTTACTATTTATTCTTGTCATCGGTTTTCCCCTTGGCAAAATTTAGCGCTGATTTGGTGACCAACGAAACAGTTATGGGTCATTCTAGTAAAAATAGTGCAAAGCATGTCTTTTGAATGTATTTATTCGTTTTAATAATTACCGCCAATTATTTACTTAGTTTTTATTGATTCCCTATTGAATTTTGTAAAGTCAAGTATCAATGGTTTTAGAATGTTTTGTTTGGGAAAAAGTATAAGAATACTAGGTGTTTCAGCTTCAAATCATTAGGAGTTAAAATGTGGTTTAAGTTAGTGCTAAAACGCAACAACAATGAAAAATATCAGTTAAATTACATCTTTTACATACGAACGATTCAAACAAAACAGCTGGAAAAAAAATCTTTGACAAATTATTTTGTATTTCTGTCCCAACATTTTCTATGCTTCCCATTGCCTGCTCTGCTACAGCCGTTTCGAAAAAAAAAATTATATTGTATCAGGTATTATTTTCAAGAAAACTAAGCAATTAAACTTCCTTGCTTAGTCAACCACTTTGAATTCTACTGTCAACAAACAAGGTGAGTCTTAATCTTTTTTTCTGATAGTTAATTTAAGTCATCATCTGCTTCAAGAAATCTATTTCTTTTATAAAAAAATTTTTTTAAATCATCGGTAAATGTAGTGCAAAAAGCAGTTTATGGAACACGGACGATGCTTTTCCAGCTATTTACTCAACAGAGTCGTCCTGATAATTAAAAGTTTGTAAGAGTCTTTTCATTTACCAACATATTGTTATTACGAGAGAATGTTGTTTTAGAAAATGAATAGCTCAAGTGCTCATATTTAAAAGTTGAAATACAAGTCTCTATAAATATCCATTCGCGTTAGATAAACTAAACGAAGATTTACTTTTTTAAACGAAGGTCACTTTAAATGCAAACAAGAAGCTTGTTTAGAACTAATCGAGTATTAATGTGCTAGATATTATTGTTTATATATTCTTTATAGAGCAGTGACGAACCCAGAAATTACTTTTCGGGAGTGCACGTTGTCATAGCAACAAAATAAGTCAATTTTTCAGTTTCGAATTACCACTCGGAGGAAAAAACTAAAGCACAAATGAAACTTCTACGTAACAGAATCAGTGAGCTCCATTCTTGAAAAACAATATAATCAAAATACTTAATTTAATGAAAAAGATGGGTTACAATTGAAGCCCAGGTCCTGTACAAACACATATGTGCATATACTATTGCATATTTTTGCTTTTAGGGGCAATTTAGGTGCTTATAAATCCATAAAAATGGCTTAAAAATATGCAGTACTGCCATTTTCAGATGTTTTTAGATTTTATAACTCAAGAAAGAATTTTGTATTTTATACGGAAATAAAAATTAGGTGACCTATGGAAATCGATTTAATGGAAATGAATACTGCCTCTTCCAGTAGTCAGTGAAAAAAATCTTGGAGGCTCTAAGTATAATATAAAAGATATCCAGAAATTTTTCAATTTCGAGAGCAAATCTTGTGGAGGGGGGTGTATATGATCCTTTACACCCCGCTCTGGGTACGCCACTGCTTTAGAGACATAGCTTTCTTGTTGTATAATTTCTCCCTTATACTTGCTCCCTTATTTCTACTTTTCAATAGTCAAAATAAATTCTATGACAAAACAGCATTTATAAAACACTAGTGTGTGGCACCCGCACGGCTTTATCCGTAGTAGAAAATTGAAAGGTCTTTTGGTTCGCCTGTATATTTACAAGTAATGAATGATGAATTTCTCGCCAATAGGTTTCACATTATAATAACTTGATAATTTACTCGTCCATCTTGTGATAGTTTTGCTCAGGAAAATGTTCTTAAAATTGGAAGAGAAAAAGAACAAAATCGAATTTTCGAAAAATCGCTTCGAGGTGCGCACTCCCATGCTACAAACTAATTTTGTGCCCATTTCATGAAAACGGTCTAGGTGCTATGCGCGTCACAGAGATCTTGACAGAGACCCTGACATCCTGATAGAGAGAGATCCAGATAGAGAGACTTTCAGCTTTATTATTAGTAAGGAAGCGTTAAGCATTTTAGTCAATTCTAAAACATTGAGAAGTCTATTTTTTCGACCTCTTCCACGTCTCAGATATCATTGAACTAAAAACAAAAGAAACAAGACTAAAAGTAATATTTTTAATTTAGTTTCATTTTAATAAGTAGAAAAAAGTTAGAAAAGAAAAAAAGAATTTCTTGCTAGACTAAACAATACAACATCGAATCAGAATTGTTGGATTGATTGAATGATTATACTTCCAAATCACCGAGCAAAATAAACAAACGGCAATTTTATTCCGCATACAAATAATTATTGAGGTGTACATTTTTTTTATTACCCTTCTGAATGTTTTAAGACATACAGTGGAGCACCGTTTATACGTTTTTGAAGGGACTGTATGAAAAAAGCGTGCAATAGAAAAAACGTATAATTAATATATGTTAATGTATATTAAATTCTCCAGGGACCAATTTAAAAAACGTATAATTCATAAAAACGTATAAAAGAGAAACGTATAAACGCTTGCTTCACTGTAGTTAATTTTGCTTCCTTTGGAAACGATCAAAACGAAATCAACTTTACGAGTAGAATTACCGATTCAAGTGTCGAATTATTGTATGGAAGTGCACCCCTCTCACTCCTCTGCCGACGCTTGTGAATAAAAACACGAGATTAATATTTTTCGTGATGCATTTTGTATTTTTTTAAATATATTGTAGATTGTCCTTTATAAATTAAACTTCATTTTTAAAAGCCAGCGGGTGATAGTGCACCTCCCTGCTGGCACTAAAGGACATATTAGTTTTTTTTTTTTTTTTTTATGCATTTTGCAGTTTGTCATTTGTTTAAAGTGTATTTAATTTCACTTACTTAATATTTTTTTTAAATGAAAAAATTCATTAAAAATATTTTTAATGAAAAAAATTAAACTAATAGTAATTCAATATCTTACTTTTTTTTTTCTTTAAAACCAGGGTGGCAACATATGCATACTCGTAGTTTCGAGTAGTTGAATGTTTTGTAAAAAAAACAGGATGGCGTGAATTTTAATTTCAAAAGATGGATATATATTGCTGCATATATACTTTTTTTCTTTCATAGTTATTATGCATCAACCTTTGTGAAAAGTTGCATGTAACTTACATTGAAATAAATTTAAATGACTTACACCGCTCTCATTCTTTCTAATCTGTCCCCCCATGTATAAAGTTCATTAACATAACTTATCGACCCTTAAACTGAATTAATGCATTCGAGATGAATTGAATTGAAAGACTTGAAATCATTTCTCGCAAAATATGTTACACATATTATTATTGATCGCTAAATAAAACAACTACTCAAAATAAAGTAAAAAAAGTTGGTTTCTGAATTATGTTTTTATTTCTGTTTTGAAAAAATACCTTTCAAATAAAACATACTTTCTTAAACATTATTAAACTGCTAGGGATAATATGCTATGTATTTGCAAAACGAAACTGTTATGCAAATCTACCGAAAAAAAAAATCAGTTTTGCTATAAAAACTTTCTTTTTTTAACTATATTAAGGATATTAAACGCATCGGGGTATTTTCTCTCAAGATCTGGAAGAATAATCTATGAACAGAAAAAACTAATTAGGCTTTTCTGCAAAGTTTTTCTTCTCATGTGGAATATTCATCAATGAAAAAAATGTTCTGTGCTTTAAGCAATTCTCCCCCCCCCCCCTTTTTTTAGACCATATTTTTCTGATGTTTGGTGAGTACATTGTGTGGGAGGAATACGGTAAGAGTATGTTTCCTTAATTGGAAATCTTTTGTGAATCGACAAAAACAGTTGCAGTGTTTTTAGGCTATTTTTGTAAATGGGGGAGGTAGAAAAAAGGAAAACTCAAATTTTAAGTAAGTACGAATTTTGAGAGATGAAATCAATGAAATGTATATTTATTGCAACCCTGTAACATCTAATAAAAAAAAAATATGAGTTTTTGTTATTCAGCTGAAATATTTAAGACATATTATAAAAACTCAAGCTGCTGAGCCTACTCTATAGCTATCAAATTATTGTATTAAGTAAAATTAGTTTTAATAAAATATTCGCAATCATACTATAAGTAACGAAATTAGTTAAATAATTATACACAACAAAAATAATCTGCAACACAGTATTTTTTTTTTTTTCTTTTTGAGGAATTTCTTTTCAAATCATCATGTGTAGCATTTACTGCCATAAACTACTGCTGAATCTTTCTAATAATTAACACTTTTGCTGTTTTCCCGTTTTATCCATGTAGTAAATTACTATACTGCCTTGCTAAGCACAAAACTAGTATCTGCACTTATCAAAATTGAGGTCTCGAGATGCTTCTTTGTAATATATTTTAATTATATGCAATGTTTTGTGGTCTTTGGTGAACGGGAAATCTTTTTTAAAAACTCTTAAAAAGTGAATTTTGAATAAAATATATGGAGGCGTAAAATTTAAAGAGGTGTTTTTCATTTTGGTCTCAGTTGCAGACACAACTTTTATGCTTAGCACGGCAGTATACAGCTTTAACAACATTACGACAAGCATATTTTTATATTTATTAAATAATATGGTTTCTTCTCTTGTTTTGTGAAATGTTCACCACATAAAAATAATTTTATTTTTTTACAAATAGAAAACAGGCAAAAGATAAAATTTAAAAACATTGATCTTTTATGATTATCTGTGAGAAAGGAATTGCCACCAATGACCAAGCTTAGAGCTATATTTTACCTTAGAACTATATTTAGAACTTGTCAAAAAAGGTTACAACTACAGTTTTAATAACTTAGAAGTGCCGAAAAAAAATTCATCTTTAACAGTAAGTTATGGCCCCTAAGCCAAGGCTAAGGCAGAACCAGACTACCCGGTTATCACATCCCTGCTAAATACCCAAGCTTTGCCTTCAATTCACGAGTCGAACCGAGGCCTTCGAAATAGGAAGGCCATACAACTAGCAAATGACGTCATCGTTTGTCGATCCACAATGATATTGGGAAGTGAGCACTTCGATTAATATTTTGGTTAAATAAAACTATTTGGTTTATTTATTATTGTCTTCTGTTATTTTAGTAGCATTACAAGTTCTACTTTTTCATTTGAAAACATAAAAAAGAACCGATAATCATACATTAAAAAATACACTCAGCTTAATTCATAGTATTTTACATAAAAACATTTATAAGTATTACAAAGTATTCAAATAACTAAACACGGTACGGTTCGACCGAGACCCACGTGATAACAGGCCAGACAACTCCCCTCCCCCCCGCTTCGTTACGCCACCAATCGTCCATCTATGAACTTGGCGCGAAACTTTGAAAGCAATGCAGTCTACCAGTTAAACAATAGTGCTTCTTGCTCTGGTTGAAATAGATGAAATAGGAAATATGTATTATTATAGCCATTTCGCGCAAGTCGGATCGCGTTGTAGCGGGATCCGACTGTAGATAAAGTAAATCTTGTCTCACCAGCGAGCATCCGCAGCATGGTACGGTCGAGGCCTTCGAGATAGGAAGGCCATCCAACTAGCAAATGACGTCATCGTTTGTCGATCCACAATGATATTGGGAAGTGAGCACTTCGATTAATATTTTGGTTAAATAAAACTATTTGGTTTATTTATTATTGACTTCTGTTATTTTAGTAGCATTACAAGTTCTACTTTTTCATTTGAAAACATAAAAAGGAACCGATAATCATACATTAAAAAATACACTGAGCTTAATTCATAGTATTTAACATAAAAACATTTATAAGTATTACAAAGTATTCAAATAACTAAACACGGTACGGTTCGACCGAGACCCACGTGATAACAGGCCAGACAACTCCCCTCCCCCCCCCCCCCGCTTCGTTACGCCACCAATCGTCCATCTATGAACTTGGCGCGAAACTTTGAAAGCAATGCAGTCTACCAGTTAAACAATAGTGCTTCTTGCTCTGGTTGAAATAGATGAAATAGGAAATATGTAACTTCGGCTGCACATTTTTGAATACAATATTGTTGGATTTATCTCATCCTTTCCACGTACCGGAATGTAGACGCAATTAAAAAAAATATATATAATATAAGTGTCTGCTGAGTGAAAGTGAGTCAGCGATTTCCGCTTCCGAACAACCTGCATGTGAAGAAAAAAGCTGTGCGCCTCATGGAATAAATTTTAAAGTTCGGAGGTAAGTACTTTTCTCTGATAAACAAATTTACATTTTATGCAGTTAAGATTACTGAAGTTTTCCTCCATTACACAAACAATTGTCAGTTTCCTTTCTGATATCTCTGTCTGTAATTTGTAATTTCAGTATACTGCTTTAATATTTGAAACGGTTAACTTGCTACTTTTTATTTCTTTATTTTTTCAACTTTGTACACGCATTTATTGGAAATGGATTTTCCAAGCTGACAATATACATACGTTAAAATTTTCTGCAAATATACTTGTTGCTATCAGAAGCAACGTAACTTGGTGTTGATATTCAGTTAATATGTAAACAAGTTTATTGAAACAGGCTTTTAACTGAACTAATCTTATATTTTCCGTTTCGATTAAATTGTTTCATACGCTATCATGTGTTATTTTGTTCAAAAAACATTCCTTGATGGGCTTCCGTAGTTCTGAGATAGAAGATTAGATTTGAACGCCGGAGGTCGTGGGTTCGATACTCAAACATTTCCCCCCAACTACGCCACTGCAATGTTATTCAAACAAGCTGGTTCTGTGCGTAAATTAAAAAAAAATATATATGGTTTTTTTTCACTGTTGTCTTTAAGTTTTATGATATTTATTCACACATTGTGGTTAAGTTAACGGTATTCATAATTTCTGGGCTTGCGAAAGATTAATTTTGAGCAGTGGATACACAACGTGTTTTTGCCAAATGCTCTGTGCTTGTTTGTTTATGCTTAAAAAATGCAAAATGTCTTGAACTACATATTTTTTGAACTCCTTGGGTTTTCTGTTAATAAGCTTTCAAGAACTCTGAAACTCTAACATAAATTGAATTAAGGGGCTGTCTATAAAGTATTATGCAAACTTTTGAACAAATTCCCCTCCCTCTCCTCCTTGTTACATGTAACGCTGTTCAACATGAGCATATTGTTATAAACAACGCGTGATGTCACACTTCTTGTCATCCCCTCCCTTCCCCTTGTCACAAAACTGTCACATTGATTTCCTAAAAGAGTATACTCAGCAAAATGTTGATCTAAATTTAGCGTATTTGAGGTTTTAAGTATTAAAGAAAGTTGCTAAAATGGTCATTCTATGAAAAGTTTTTTGAAAAAGGTTATTTTGTCATCAATTAATGCTTTTTAAAATAATTTTTCAAAAGCCTAAAATGATGAACTATTAAAGCCCCCCCCCCACACACACAAGAATCATTAGCAGCAGAAAAAGCTGAAAATGGAAAAGTAGCCGAATTCCAAAAAAAAAAAAGGCTGTTTAGATATTGAATACATTTTTTGGATGTACAACATACAGTATTCATGATGTTGTATTATTCATTCTTTAATTAACGTTTTGCAAGTTGAATTCCTGTGTAATTTTTCGAGAGTGCCCACCGAAGGGGGGGGGGGGTGTCAGAATCATAGTCTCATAGTAATGATAGCTTTTCAACGGCTATAGTTATTAATAACTCTCTGCCCCTGAAATTTTAAGGGAGATGGAGATGTTTTGGGGTTTTTTTTTTTTTTTTTTTGAAGTTTTCATAATTGAAGGGGGTAGGGCACCGTCTGCTTTGGGGGATGGCACCCAAGCATTTGCGTCTTTTGAAAAGCATAAATTTGCTCAGCTAAGTTAACATTAATAATATGGTATTATGTACTTTAATTTGATGTTATGTCTTTGAAACATATTGCAGTCATGTTTCCCGTTTTCTTAAGTAAAAATGTTTACTTATTTTTTAAAATTTCATTCAATTCTTATTCAAATACAATAGTAATATTATTTTTTGTTTTGATGTAATTGTAAAATGAAAGTTCATTTATTTATTTGAATATTTCTTAAGACTTAATGTTTCAATACAATATACGAGTAGTTAAAATGCGATTAGTTAAAAAACAATTTCCAATGAAAAATAAAACTGTGTTTATTTATCACTTTGTTTTAACATGATTGTAAAATAAAATCGTGTTTAGTTATTTGAATACTTTGTAATACTTATAAATGTTTTTATGTTAAATACTATGAATTAAGCTCAGTGTATTTTTTAATGTATGATTATCGGTTCCTTTTTATGTTTTCAAATGAAAAAGTAGAACTTGTAATGCTACTAAAATAACAGAAGTCAATAATAAATAAACCAAATAGTTTTATTT
The DNA here is from genome assembly GCF_026930045.1 of Uloborus diversus. Lineage (NCBI taxonomy): Eukaryota > Metazoa > Arthropoda > Arachnida > Araneae > Uloboridae > Uloborus > Uloborus diversus. The sequence goes on from NC_072737.1 coordinate 144,470,354, forward strand.
AACCAAAATATTAATCGAAGTGCTCACTTCCCAATATCATTGTGGATCGACAAACGATGACGTCATTTGCTAGTTGGATGGCCTTCCTATCTCGAAGGCCTCGACCGTACCATGCTGCGGATGCTCGCTGGTGAGACAAGATTTACTTTATCTACAGTCGGATCCCGCTACAACGCGATCCGACTTGCGCGAAATGGCTATAACGCGAGTTTTTCATGAGTAATGAATTTTTTATTGCTGACGCAAATTGTTCGCTTGCAGCATGAAATTTTTTGGAAAGGAGCGCGGAGCGTTAGAATGGGCTTCGTTGACACTTATTATTGGTTTCGTGAACGGACTTTCATTAATTTAGTATCACTGAAAGCGGAAGTTCACACACTGTATTAGTCTAAACAACGCTTTGCTTTTGTTTATACAAATAACCGCTTTGATTCTTAACAGTTTTTTTTCCTTCTACATATGAACGTTGATAAAACAGAATGGCTCCCAAACGAGCATTTTAATCTAACGGTGAAGCTCGCAGAGTAGTGCCTGAGCAAAATACAAACATCATGAAAATGGAAGCGACGCAAGAAATATGGGTGTTCCCAAACTGCATAAATCATCATCTTCATCATTTTAAAAATTATAATTAAAATTACGATATCTACTATTCAGTGCTATTATAATGCAGTAATGTACTTAATGTAAGTACCCTACTGTTTAAGTACATGTATCTTATTGATCATAGATTTTGTGCTTTATAACAGTAATCATGTTAAAGAGTAACGATTTTTCTAAAATACAGTAAAAAAATCAGTTCCTTATAAAAGATACGGTAATATATAGCTAAAAAATGGTTTGAAACAATTTGAGGGGTGTTAACACATGACTGAAATAATTGGATATGCTTATAAAAATTTTCTAAACATACGTGGTTCCACAACGCGAAATTCCGACTTACGCGAGGGATCTTGGAACGCATCCCTCGCGTAAGTCGGGATCCGACTGTACTAGTTTGTTGGCCCCCTCAACTTCAATGAGATGGCATTTGCCTCCAACTCGGTTATTTACTAATAAATTGAATGTGATAACCGATCTGTCTGGTATAGTGCATGAAAATTCATCTTAGCAGAAAAATTCCACTTTTTCGATTTAATTTAAAATTCATATAGGCGAGTATGTTTTCGCAATGCAAATTTGCAAAAGAATGCTATTTTGGTTTTTAATTTATGCATCCATTTATTAATGTTTACAAAAACGAGACCGAGTTATAGGATCCGAAGACATTTTCGATATATTTTGTTTTCTTTCTTTGGTGAATTTCCCGACATTAAACTTCCGCCCCCTCTCGAGGCAACTGTAAGTGAAAATATTTAAATATGATTTATCTTTCTCTCCATTTCACCCCAGCTATTCTTTTCAGCAAGTTAAATCTACTCGTCACCTTTTCGACCACGAGATGAATATAATTACACCAGTGTAGTTTACACTGTAAAAAAAAATCCGGAAACGTTTCTGAGTATATCGTGCAGCTGTGGTTCATGAAAGTTTCAAAAACGTTTCTGAGTATTTCGGAATCCTCTTTCTGCAATGTCCAGAAACGTGTCTGAGTATTTCGGAATCCTCTTTCTGTAATTTTCAGAAACGTTTCTGAGTATTTCGAAATCCTCTTTCTGTAATGTCCAGAAACGTGTCTGAACATTTCGGAATCCTCTTTCTGTAATTTTCAGAAACGTGTCTGAGTATTTCGGAATCCTCTTTCCGTAATTTCCAGAAATGTTTCTGAGTATTCTGTGCAGCTGTGGTTCATGAAAGTTTCAAAAAAGGTTTCCGAGTATTTCGGAATTCTTCAAACAATTTTCAAAAACGTTTCCGAGAATTTCGGAATCCTTTTCCCGTGATTTTTTCTAAAATATAATTCTTTATTATAGTATTGCATACTATATCAGTTTCAATTCTTTCATATCTAAGAGCAATAATACAAGCAATTTTAGAATCATTCGTGGATTTTTTTTTTTTTTTTTTGAATTTCTAATGACAAATAACATGGTTAACAGCATAACATATGCACAGTTATAAATTTTTGAAAAATTCTGAAATAATCTAGTAGTTTCATACCTAATCACAAAATCGTCGGGGAATTGGAGGGGGGGGGGGGGTACCTTCTGAAAAGTGGGGATTGTTTGTTAAACAATCTTAAACTTCAGTTTTTCTCTCAATATTTTCAAGACAAAACTATCAACATATTGTATTTTTAATGCAGAACTTAAAAACATATCTTGTATCAAACTTGATAGCTTTTATCTGCGGATAAAATTTGACAGGACTTACCTACCCTTCGCGTTCCAGAATTCGTTCACCTCAAGTCAATTTCTCTGACGAACAAAGTGTACCGAAAAGTACCAACAGAGAAATTGATGAATTTAAATATGACACCAAGTCCCCCTGCTGGAACCATTCGGGTTGATTCTTCTGTTCTTGCCCTTTTCCAGCTCATCACAAATATAAATACTTATTCAAAATAGGTTACTGATTTTTTTTTACAGTGTGCGCAAAATGCAATATATATTTTATTTATTAAAACATTGAACTCTATTACATGATTATTCCATTTCATATATACGAGAATCCCCCCCCCCCACCATAAGAGTGATGGTGCACCCATAAAATGCTATGAAGCGCCCCCCCCCCCCTTAAAAAAGCAACCCCCTTGTAAGTAGTTTAATATCTTTTGGTCTTTTGACCATATTTATCGAATCTTCCACGGCTGATGAGCTCCGAATTCAACCTTTCAACTTTATTCTAATAATTGCTACTTTTAATTTTCTTTTTCTCATTGCTATTCATTGCTTGTGTATTTCATATATATACAAAAATATATTATTGAGAAATAATTCTTGTTTGTTATATTTGCAGCTTCTTTCCCTTAAGGGCAGGTACATTGCAACTAAAATAAATCGTACTAATGAAGCTCTGCTGAGATAAATAATATTTCATGTATAATATAAATTATAAATCAAAGTATCATATACTTTATAAATCAAAGTATCATATAAATTATAAGTCAAATACTTTAATATGGTGTAAAAATACAAAATTATTTTATTAAGGCTTTTTTTTTTTTTTTTTTTTTTTTGCTTTTGGTAAAATTGAGGCTCGTAAAACGAAAAAAGACATTTTTAAATATATATATGAATCTATTTGTTAAAGAAATTAATACACATTTAACTAATTTATAGCGTTTCGCTAATGCAAATATTTAAAGAGATATCGTCATTTAGATAATACTGAAGCACTATGTTCCTAATTACAAGAGATAGGTTTTTTTTTTACTTCATACAATCTAGCTACA